>NC_057795.1:502794824-502942825 GCF_018294505.1 Triticum aestivum | reverse complement strand
TCCGTTTCGTCCGTTTTGCGGTACGCCACACCCCTCCCGATCAACAGGACCCCCGTTTCAACAGTAGGAGGTCCGTTTCGTCCGTTTTGCGGTACGCCACACCCCTCCCGATCAACAGGACCCCCGTTTCGACCGTAGGAGGTCTGTTTCCTCTGTTCTGCGGTACGCCATGCCTCGTTTCCATCGCCTGTTCCGTCCAAGCCGGTTGGCTCCCACGCGTTCCGTTGCCTCCCGATGAACAGGACGCATTTCGTTGCCTCCCCATGAACACGACGCATTCCGTTGCCTCCCCATGAACACGACGCATTCCGTTGCCTCCCCATGAACACGACGCATTCCGTTGCCTCCCCATGAACACGAGCCCTCGCCGTACGTATGCGCGACTAGGCGTTCGCGACCTCGCCCGTATGTACACATACGTGGCCGTATTTTCTTTCTTGCACCCTGGCCGATGTACGTACGTGTACATGCTATGTGCGCGCCTCTACTACGACACGTACGCGCCTCTACTACGACACGTGCGCGCCTCTACATCGACCAGTATATATGTACGTACAAGTTCGCGACCAGAATGACAACGCTACGTACGCTTTGACCAGGTGGGTCCCGACTGTCAGGCAGTTCCTTGCATGCAAAAATGTAGCTGGTGGGTCCCAGCAGTCAGAGCGGCGAATCGTTTTTTTTTGCCCAGACGCACTTCCTTTGCGTGCGAAGATGTAGCTGGTGTGTTCCAGCAGTCAGGGGGCCAATCATTTTTTTGCCCGGACGCACTTCCTTGCGTGTGAAGATGTAGCTGGTGGGTCCCAACAATCAGGGGGGCAAATTGTTTTTTTTGCCCGGACGCACTTCCTTGCATGCGAAGGTGTAGCTGGTGGGTCCCAACAGTCAGGGGGAAACGTTTTTTTTAATATGGTGGCCCGTCCGGTGGGTCCCCGCTGTCAGGTGGAGGAATAATTATTTTGTGCGTAATAAGGAGGCACTTCCTTGCTGCGACCGTGGACCCAGCTGTCAGCCTCTCCACGTACAGTCCACGTCCGATGGAAGCCGTTCCTTGACCATGTTGACCACGCCGCGCCGAGAGCACCAGGGCGGTGGACGACAGCGAGGCCTAGGAAGGGGACGATGCGGAGCCGGGGAAGACGCGGTAGTGGATGCCCACGCGTAGAGGAGTACGAGGGTTCATTGGTTCGCTGCGGTGTGAGGCTGCCGTTGCCACAGAATAACAGGGGTGTGGGTGAGTAGAGGGATGGCCTAGCCAGCGGTGGGAGTAGTAGGAGGCGGTGATGCCTCCGCCGCATCGCAGCAGGCCACGGGAGGCAGAAGCACGAGGCACGACCGGCGCTGGTTTGGGCGGCTGGAGCAAGAAGACCAGAGGTTGAAGAAGCACTACGGCCGTTGGATGGACATCGTACGGTCACTGGAGCTAGAATCGTGCATATTGACTAAGTTGACAAAGCCCTCCGTCCCCGTCAACTTAGTAGGCCCACAAGTCAGCCTGCCACTATACTGGGTCCCAGCTAACAGGGGGAGTATTCATTTTTTTTGTGCGTAATAAGGAGGCACTTCCTTGCGTACGAAGATATAACTAGTGGGTCCGAGCTGTCAGAACTGGCCACGGGGAGGAGGGAGCAGGCAGTCCCGCCGGCGCTTGTTTGAGCGGCTGGAGCAGGAAAAGCAGAGATTGAAGAAGCACGACGGCCGTTGGATGGCCATCCAACAGTCACTGCTTGTGCGTCAACCTTTTTTTAGGAAAGCCTCAAATTTGTGGAAAACAGCATACAACCCATCTGCCATTATTTTTAATAATTTACAGCCCATTTGATAATTCTTAAGGTTTTTTGGAGCCCATATTCTTTTTGTTAGCATTACAGCCCATATTGTGGCCACGGTTAAAAACCTATACGAAATTTTGCATATTTCGGTGCCGTCCGAACTGTTTTTAATCCCGAAATTTCGACTCACATTCAAACTGATTTTAAAAATGAATGTATATCAATATAAAATCCAACAAATTCTCCACGCATAAAAATTAATGTAATTTAAAATCTCGAAATGAAAAAAAAGATATTTGAAACTAACTGCCGGTTTGATGTGTTTTAAAAATGTACAACCCATTTCTCATTACTGATGGGCCATTTTCTCGGCCAGCCGAATGAAAGCTCTCCTCGTCTTGAAAGATTTGCAGCCCAACAGGCCTGACAAAGCGACTTACTTGGCAAATCACAAAAAAACTGGGCTGTGGCCGTGGACCCAGCTGTCAGCCTCTACACGTACAGTACTCTCCCGATGGAATGTCGTTGACCACATTGACCACGCCGCGCCGAGAGCACCAAGGCGGTGGACGACGGCGAGGCCTAGGAAGGGGACGACGCGGAGCCGGGGAAGACGCGGCAGTGGATGCCCACGCGGAGAGGAGTACCAGGGTTCACTGGTTCGGCTGCGGTGTGAGGCTGCCGTCGCCGCAGGGCCTGGCTAGCGGTGGGAGTAGTAGGGGGCGATGAGGCCTCAACGGCAGCACAGCCGGCCACTGGAGGCAGGAGCAGGCGGTCTCCCCGGCGCTGGTTTGGGCGGCTGGTGCAAGAAGAGCAGCGATTGAAGAAGCAGCAGGACCGTTCGATTCAAATCCAACGGTTACTGCTGCTAGAATCGTTTGTTGACTAAGTTGACAAGCCCTGCGTACGCGTCAACGTAGTAGGCCCACAGGTCAGCCTCCCAACCGGTGCGCCCCAGATGTCAGTGGGAGGAATCATTTTTTTCGCGTAATAAGGAGGCAGTTGATTGCGTGCGGCCAGGCCAGCGGAGGGAGTAGGGTGGGCCGGGGAAGCCTGCGCGGCATCACAGCGGGCCACAAGAGGAGGGAGCAGGCAGTCCCGCCGGCGCTAGTTTAGGCGGCTGGAGCAGGAAGATCAGAGATTGAAGAAGCACGGCGGCTAGAATCGTGTGTTCACTGACAAAGCCTTGCGTAAACAAGTCAGCCTCGAAATCTGTGGCGTGTACAGCCCATTTGCTATTATTTTTATAATTTTTACTCATTTTATAATTCATATGGAATTTATTGCAGCCCGTTTTCCATTTTTAGAATTGCCGGCCATTTTCTGGTCAGTACCAGGGTCAAAAAATTAACTAAATATGTGGGAAATTTTTGCTGGGGAACGAAATATTCTTAATCCAAAAATTAATAGCCATACTAAAACAAATTTAAAAATAAGTTAGTACTATGTCATGTTAAATCCAATGAAATACGTATAAGATATCAGTGAAGAACAAAATTCAAAAAAAACTAATATCCCATTTGCTCGTCTTGAAAGATTTGCAGCCCAGTAATTCGGAGAAAACAAATAGGCCTAGCTTGGGTATTCTTCAAAAAGAAATACTGGGCTACCTATTTTCCCAAAGAACTGGTGCATGAGCATTTAGCTTTATTTATTTATTTACTTATTTATGTTTAGGGGACCATGAGCATGTACCTGGGCCGGATTCATGTGAGAGCGTCCCTTCCAGTTAATTATGGGCTTCTCTATTGGGCCTTCATCAGTGGGCTGCATGTTATCAACAAGTGGAAAATGTGTTCCGTACGAAAAATAGTATGAGCTACGTACGGTACGGGGCACTAAAGGATCGAACCGTGCAACGACTTCCAAAACATTGTGTTTGTCGTTCTAACAACACATTTATATTCAACCAACAGACGAAATATACTACTGATTGTACATTGAAAACAGCAGCAGCAGCAACCAGGGCTGGGGGTGCAACAGAAGCAGTAAGCAGGCCAGAAGAGTGAAGACGCAGCTCTCTCTTCCAAACCAAACATCAGCCATCATTACAAAAGGGCTACCAAAAAAGAACAAGTGTATGCATCAAACTAAATAAAGATCCTACTACACCAAGTGTACGCATCTAACTAACTGGCTCAGTTAGACGTTACTATTTATTAAGCTGTGGAGATTGGCTGACGGCTTGAACCAGATGGGTGCCTGACGGGGGAAACTCCAGCCAGCAGGTCGAAGTCTGATACTTGCGACCCTCTCTCCTACTTTGGGCTGCAGAGCGTGGCGGCACATATCAGGGTATGGTGCATGCAGAGACGCATGGTACGCTGTGTACACACAGTT
Organism: Triticum aestivum; assembly: GCF_018294505.1. Taxonomy (NCBI): domain Eukaryota; kingdom Viridiplantae; phylum Streptophyta; class Magnoliopsida; order Poales; family Poaceae; genus Triticum; species Triticum aestivum. The sequence goes on along the minus strand of NC_057795.1, from coordinate 502,938,713 downwards.
TTGCCTGATGAACGAAACCGCGCTGCCATCATGATCCTTGCCGTCGGTTATCTCCTGGTTAATCGGATAATTCAGTCCGACAAACAGAGAGCGTGTGCCAAGGCTACTTACCAGCCTCCAGTCAAAAATTCCTGAAGGCCCAGAGAAGCTGGGATCCTGCTCAAAGACCTTGCAGTGACTGTGATTGTATTCCGCGAAACAACACGTCCGGTACGTGCGAACGATCATCAATCTTTCGCCGTCGTCTGATCGAGCCAGGAACCACCTGCAACTGCCATGCCGCTTTTCTTTGAAAGGTTCTGGGATTAGGAAGGGTAGGGACACCAGGCGGCCTACAACATCATATCAAGTTGGAGTCAAATAAAAAAGGGCTCTTGATTTAGTCAATCTTAAGAACAACATGTTATGAGCATGAATATTTTTTCAGTAAATGTTGACAGTAATATAAGCAAGCCATCATGATATCATAGGAAAGTAACATACTGCTGTAACAGCCGTTTGTAGCGATGACTGGAGTAGGCCAGCAATACGTCCAGCCATAGAAGGAGTCGACAGCGTAAATGAAGCCCTTGTGTTCAATGGCATCAGAGAACCATGGAGGATGTATGATCCTGCGATGGACGTGCAGATTTATCCACTTACCGCAGTGACCTGTCAGATAGGCGAGACCGCGGTTGAAGAACGCAATTAGCCTGAAATCTTTATAATTCCCAGATCTTGTGGGCACTTGGCAGATTACAACCTTGAGCAAATCAAACTTGGTATCATGTTGGCTACTGTAAGATTCCGAGTATTCTGGGCCGCGGTGCCAAAGCAGTGCAGTGTTAATCGAAGGAAGGGGGATCAATCGCCGGGTGTAGACCTCCACGAGCATCCAGCTGCCGCGACCGTCGACGAGCACCATCCAAGACGTGTTCATGCCGACCCAGTACATACCGTTAATGTAGCTGAGGCTGACGGGGATCGGATCGCAGTGAAGGGGGTTGATGCTCGCCACCCTACGATCGTTATGCTGCGTGACACGCCGTTTCTGAAGATCAGGCGGCATCAGCAAGCAAGGAGCTGGCTTAAAAAGCTCCGGCCTGAGGGCTTTGAGTAAACGGTACAGCCCCGACGAGCACGCGGCGAGCGGCATGGTACTGAGATTGTCCACACGCGAAACAATGAGCTTGATTACCTCTGTGGGGAGCGAATTCCAGCCACTCTTTCGGCGGACGCTGCTCGGTTCTGCCATTGTTAGTGCTTGGGTTTCGGACGAGGGGGGAGGCGCCTTAGCGGGGATGGAAGCTTGGACGAGATTATGTGCGGACAAAGATGGAGAAGCGAATATGTGCTGCGGGAAGTGGACAGGTGATGATGACTACAGCACGCCGCTTGACTTACGAGACACATACCAGCAGCGTAGGGTCATATCGATGCCAGACAACTTGCTTGAGTGATCACAGTACTGGTACTCCCTACAGTACCTACTACAGTACTATGCCCTAGCTTGCTAGAGTAGAGTAGTAGAGTAGGACTCTGCTCTACTACTAGCACCGGAGGAGTAGTATATTCTAATCTAAAATAGTTACAAACTTCGATGCCCGATCGTGGAACGACTACGAACCGTGCTCAAAGACCGTGTCTACGTGGTGTTTGGACTTATATGCAAAAAAATAGCAAGATGCCCGTGCATTGCACGGCACACCATCATCACCAACTCGGTTTTTTCTCTACTCCTACTCCTATAAAAGACTCAGTTGGTGATGATGGAGGCGAGGAGGCGTGTTCAGCCGGGCGTGCAGCGGACGGCGCAGCACTATTCGATTTGTTATAAAAAAAGTACTTGTAGAGATAGAGACTGGCGCAACGTCCCCTACAGCCACTCCCGTTTCATGGACGGCCTGGTCGATGCCTCCAAGGAGCCCTTCGTCCACTGCTATGAGTGCCCGATGCCGTTTTGTGGCTCGCCGGCGGACATGGTGCATCACCTCACGGATGCGTGCAGCGGTCACTGCTGGCCCTTGGCGGAGAACATCAAGTACGACACGTGCTACCGGTTCACCATGCCGGAGTCGCTGGAGGATCACCGCCGCCTGCTAGTCTCGGAGGAGGACGGCAGCGTCTTCCTCTTGATCGTGAGCACCGGCGAGGCCCGCGCAGGCCGCCGCCCCGTCTTTGTAGCGTGCGTCAGGGGCGTCGCCGCTGACGCTGACACTGACACGAGGCAGATGTACGGGTGCAAGGTCAATGTTACTACCCCTCCGGGTCACGTGGGCGGCGAAACCGGCCTCATCGGACAGACTTGGAATCTGAGGAGCTGGGACTATCCCGCCAATGTGGACTTGGAAAACCCATGGCATCCGTTCTATCCTTTACCCGCCGACTCGGTGCACGGGGACTCCAAGGAGGTTCACCTGGACATACGCATTATCAAGTGCACTTAGAAAACATGTAGTGTGTGTGTGGGCGCTTATGGCCCGTGTCTTTGCCGCTTTTGATTCTGTAAGCTTGTCGTTAAACTTGAGTGGCTTTCGCCGCAGTCCTTCCTTTGAACTGCTCCTCTCAGTGAGCTGATGTAAGACACTTTGGGTTTCATTTGATAATGGAACCGGGGAGGAGCCTCCCTGTTCTTCTAAAAAAATACGCATTATCAAGTTAAATGTTGATCATTAGTCTTCGCTCAATGTAATCCGCTGTCTAAGCATGTGGAGACTTCCATGCAGGATCTTGCTCTATTGGAGTATCGCGCATGAATAAAAGTGTATCCGTTTATGGTTTAGTCTAGAATCTTCCATGTATGAATTTTTACTACAGTACTGGTGAAAGACTTACGATGAACCATTTCTTACATCTCCTCTGCCCCCTTGCAAGTCATCCTGATTTAATCCCTCCGTCTAGGTGTATAAGGGCATGGTTAATATTACTTAATAGTATAGCCAACTGTTGACTATAAGAAAGTGCCATGTCATCTGTAGCCAACATGTATAACAATCGATACTCAAAAACTAATTCTTAAAGATCATTTCTTGCAAAGCACAATAAGTGTTATTTCTTCACAAGTTTTGGATGCAGGTTGAACAGTTGAACGCTTTTGTTTGCAAAAGATACCTTTTTATCTATTTCACCCGGATGTTTGTGAGCTCTAGAGATGAGATAATATCCGAAGAAACCTATCGATACCCGTTACACATGAGATGACCCCCACATCCTTTGTCAAAATAAACAACTCCCCGATCAATGCATTTCACTCTTCGGTGCAACGCACGGGCACCTTACTACTATAGATTAGTACGACCAAAAATTGAACTAACATTATATATAGTACGATAAATACTGATGCATGTCACCTAAAATTATATCATTCAAAACTATGTTCAAATACGAATCCAACGATATAGTTTTTGTTGACATGCACTAACATTTTGTCAGTTAAATCTTCAGTCAAATTCAATGGGGGACTAATAAACCACGACCGATGTAGTACAAGTGTAGAGGGCGGCGCTGCACGGGAGTCTCACCTCTCACCCCGCTCGTGGCGCGGCAGTAAAGCCGTCATATCACAAAACCCAACCACTCCCAGTAATAAATGGCCTGGTAAAATAAACGGACAAGCAACCATCACATCCCTCCGTCTTTTTTGCATTTCATCTCTCTGCATTTACTTTCTCCGGTTCATCTCCCACGCTCGATCCCTAGCTACTACTCCTAGGGCCAGTTCTTTTGGCGGCTTCCCCAGCTTTTCCCACAAGACTAGTCACAGTGGAGAGTAACAATAAGGCGCCTCACTCATTTATTTGGGCTTCTAAACTACTACTCCGTCCTGGTTTATTCCTCACCATTGTAATTTGTGCTAAATTTTGACCAAAGATTTAACTGATAAAATGTTACTCAAAACACTTAGGCGCGGTGCATCTAGGTGTGTAAGTCATCTTACGAAAACCAAATAATCCGAAAACACTTAGGCGCGGTGCATTAACTTCTACCTCGTTTCTTGTTTCTTGACATATCAACCAATAAGAGATAAAGAGTGTGCATGCTTTTAATGACTTGAGATATCAAACACGACATGCAGTGGTTAGTTCATTGCATGCAATACTATTAATTAGCAAATAAACATTAACGTTTCTCGTTTTCTCCTCCTCCTTGGTCACGGTGCACAGAGAAATAACCACAGAGAAGGAAGCTAAAAGTAAACAATCAAACGAGCATTTTTGCATTTGTTTTGCATTGAATCGTTTCACAAGCTTGACTAGTGCTGTTTTTCCACTTTTACAAAAACCGCATCGTAATGTTCAAACGTGCATTTGCACGTACATAAGTAATAGTAGTACTCCCTCCGTCTAGGTGTACAAGTCTTCCCTCCTTCTTGGTCACCGTGCACAACCAAAGATGACTTATTGACCTGGACGGAGGGAGTAGCACAGTCTGCAAGCATATATCGAGAGAGACGTGTAGTCCGATAGTATATAGTAAAGTTTGTGCTATATGCACGTACTTGCAAAATGCGTAATAATACACAACGTTTCCAAACTTTCCCTTTTACATACTTAATTAAGGACGCTAAAAATTCCTGAACGTTCGGGATTTATCATTTGCGTCCCAAAACTAATGAGATCGCCTTACGAAACAAAAATTATACTCCTCCTAAAAGCCACGGCGCTCGCAGGAGCGCTTGCGGCGCTCCACGAGTGCCTTGGTACGCGGCCGTTTCTCAGCGCGCCGACACAACGCCTCTTCCTCAGCCTCGCAACTCGCGAGGTGATGATTGGCGGCTTGCCGACGGGCGAGCACGATCTCACCGGTGTGGTGATCCGGCGCCAACAGGTACTCCTCCTGGCTGGAAGCGTGCACCCGGTCCACGTACCGCCAAGCGTAGATGAGGCACTTGGGCCCGACTGCACTCAGGGTGTCGGCACGGGCGTCCTCCGCCACCCTCACGGCCCTCGCACAAGCCTTCTGCCAAAGAACCAATTGCTTGACTCTCTCGGACGTGACATAGATCTCCCAGAAAGCTTGTTGTGCGGTACGCTTCTCTTCCTCGGCCTTCTTCTCCGCCTCTATTTTGGCGCGCTCTGCTGGAGGCAAAGCCTCCCACAAGGCGACATCCATTTCTTTCCAAAGCTCCTCAAGGCTGGGGGGCTCGGCGGGCGGCGCGACATTCTCCTCGTAGCAGGGAGCCGACGCGTCCTCCGACGCGCGTGCCGGCGAGATTGAGAACGCCGACGCGTCCACCTTGATGGGTCGCGGCGAGGAGCGGAACGCCGACGCGTCCTCCTCGACTAGTGGCGGCGAGGAACGGAACGGCGACGCGTCGCGTCGCGGCGAGGAGCGGAACCCCGACGCGTCCTCCTCGACTAGTGGCGGCGAGGAACGGAACAGCGACGTCGCGTAGCGGCGAGGAGCGGAACGCCGATGCGTCCTCCTCGACTAGTGGCGGCGAGGAACGGAAAGGCAACGCGTGACCGTCCGCGCGGTGCAGCGAGGGGCTCCTAGGGCTTGGGAGGGGAGATGCCATGGTGGTCGACGTGAGAGGGAGGGGGAGGAGATAGCGATGAACGTGAACGTGAGGGGGAGGAGATAGCGATGTCGTGGGAGGCGCAGTATTTATAGCGAGCAATGGCACACCTACGTAAGATATGGACTGAGCTGCACTGACTTAACTGCAGGTCCAGTTGCGTCACTGACATGTGGGCCAGTACACTGCTGGGCCCGTATGTCAGTGACCCAATGCACCTGAAGTTAAGTAAAAGCTACGTGGGCATATTTGTTGGAGTAAATTACGGGGGAGCGAAGGGGTGGAAATATTGCTGGTCACAACGGATTGGACGAGCGTGGGGGGAGGAGAGTCATGCATGCAGATTTTTTCACACGGGGTGGAGTGGTGGGACCGCCGGAGGGAGAAGGAGAGTTTGGCAGGCATATTGTTTCCACACATGGAGAGGAAAAGATTTGGAGACGAACGGGCTTCCTGCAGGTATGGGGAACGGTGCATAATAAGTCATCTTGCATGCCGGGCTAGGTATAGTCTCAAGTCATTAAAAACATACACGCCCCACACATGTTCATATTTCAAGGTGCACTAAATTATTGCATGCGATGATTAAGGCTGGCCATCATGGTGGTATCTTAGCTGGTACACGGGAATAGCAAACATGCTGATGTGGCAAAGAATTAAAGAAGAGAGGGGGGTTAGACTAACTAGTGTTCATGCATGCATTGGTAAACACATTTCTTTGTGGAGAACGACAGCATTAGTTGAGTACTTTTGCAGACTTCAAAAACTATTCCACTGCCTCTACTATCTTGCTAAGAGTAGGTGAAATTTTTGAGTCGAGCCCATTAAACTAGAAGGGAGGTAGTGGTACTCTAATAGCTAGGTGTGTAAGTCATCTTACGAAAACCAAATAATCCCAAAACACGTAGGCGCGGTGCATTAACTTCTACCTTGTTTCTTGTTTCTTGACATATCAACCAATAAGAGATGAGGGTGTGCATGCTTTTAATGACCTGAGACTATCAAACATGACATGAAGTGGTTAGTTCATTGCATGCAATACTATTTAATTAGCAAATAAACATTAATGTCTCTCGTTTTCCCCTCCTCCTTGGTCATGGTGCACAGCCTAAGATGACTTACTCACCTAGACGGAGGGAGTATCAACATTCACAATGTCAAATCAATATTTTTACACTCATTATAAGATGTAGTTCTTATACTCATTATAATCAGTATTGTAGATATTGATATTTCTAGTATAAATTTGGTTGTGGGATTTCATTGATGCCTGTCAAAGCATGGACGAAGCGGAGCTTAGGGCTTGCATTGCCGGTCTCTACATAGGTATTTCTCTTCATAATCCTGTAATTTTAGAGATTGATTGCGCTTTTGTGGTAGCGTCTCTTGCATCGGGGGACTATGACAGGTCTGCTATGCGTGACCTGAAGATGAAAGCGTTGAGCATCTCGAAGTTGATCAACGATCTTCAATTGTCAAAGATTAGCTGTTCGGCCAATAAGGTGGCACACTTAATCGCTAAGTATAGCTTTGACAATAGATTAGATGGTATTCTTGTAAATAACGTACTGCCCTGTGTGGTGAATATTGTATCGAATGAGTGTACTGGTGTGGCTGGTTACACTACAAGAAATATGTCAACTTATGACCTTCTGTCAGTGACCCTGGAAGAATTGGTCATAGATTTATGACCATTTGAGACCAATTGGTCAAAAGCTGTTCGAGGGGCTCCAAACCCAAAACCATTGCGACCATTTTGGTCAGAAAGGTCATAATTTCCTTACATGAAATGGTCATAAAGCTAACAGTGCTAGTCCGCTGCCTTATTTCTAGTTGTTAACGACCAATATAGATGGTCATAGCCTTGTAAATTATGGTGGGTTGCTATGACTAGGCGCCACCTCATCAGTTTTGCCTATGTGTCATGTCCATGTGGCAGTTTTTGCCCTAGGTTGTGAAGCAACCTATATTTCTGTCATTCCCAAAATTCCCAAAAGAATCTCATAAATTCTTTGGGTCATATCTTCATCAAATATGTAAAAACCTTCCTTGCCTAGTTCAAAAATAATTCAAAAATATTCATTTTCCTATTCTATTCAGAGTAACAGTTTGTGAAGGAAGTACCACTTTGGCATGTCCAAATAGCATCCATTTTCTACAGTGCTTTCCTATGCCCAAATAACCATCATCCACCAAATGCCAGCTCAATCCATTCATTATTTTGAGCCGAGCTTCAACATTCGTATTTATGTCCAGTGTGGTGGTTTGCAAAGCAAGTACCACCTAGGCTCCTCCTTTTGAGCTGAAAATTTGTGAAAACGGTCTTCTTAGTAACTGATCATCCTCAGCCAAAACTCACGCCCATTAGCCATGTACATTTCCCGTACCGCTAATCAAACACTTGGCTGCTAATTCATGTTTGAGCATCGATTGGTCTCCTCGTGAGAATCTTATGTTGTAATTTTCTTCCTAGCACCAACCTGGGGAGTGCCCAACCCACTAGACATGCCTAGGCCGCCCAGAACACATGGCAACGCCCCGGTCACGCGGTGACCACGCGGCGGGCATGCGAGTTTACGCGCTCTAGAGTTGGGGCCCTCGGCCACCGCCCAAACCTCGACGTATCGCCACCAAACCATGTATTTATGATTAAATAGGTCCTTATGTAACTAGAAATGATTTTTGGAAAAAATAAATAGCAAACTATGAGGCAGCTGCAGTTCAAATTTGACCCGCTTCCAACTGAATCGGCAGAAATTTGTCTTTTTCATGAGAGGTGGATCAAAAATTTTTACACCAGACCATTTTGTCAATTGTGCATTAAATATGGCCTAGTATTTTATAAAAATGGTTTGGTCCAATTTTGCAACAATTATTTGGTAGTTCCTTCACAAAAAACCTCCTTTCGGGCACTCAAAAAATGGAAAATGGTTTTTTCGTCCAACGAAAATGAAAACTTCCTTAGGCAACATTTTTTGCCATTCCAATATGCACCCTTGTGCACAATATGAGATCATTTGAACAAACTATGCCATGAATGTGGCCATAAGATTGATCATTTGGCTTGAAAGCCATGAATCTTCACACTTGATAGCTCATTTCTGAGAACAATTTTTTAAAATAATTGCCGTATTACAATTTTATTATTTTTCCTGGAAACTTGTTCACATATAATGACACAATGCGAAGGTTTTCCAATTTTTTGATTTTTTTTAAATATTTTATTCCCGTTTCAAAATGCGGTCAAAACGGCGGGCTTGACCATTCCTAGCTAGTGGTTGAATATTGGAATTTTTTGGTGTTTCTGATTAAATAGATACTTATGTACCTAGAAATGATTTTTGGAAAAACTAAATAGCAAACTATGAGGCAGCTGCAGTTCAAATTTGACCCGCTTCAAACTGAATCGGCGGGAATTTGTCTTTTTCACGAGAGGTGGATCAAAAAATTTTACACCAGACCATTTTGTCAATTGTGCATTAAATATGTCCTAGTATTTTATAAAAATGATTTGGTCCAATTTTGCAACAATTATTTGGTAGTTCCTTCACAAAAAAACCTCCTTTCGGGCACTCGAAAAATGGAAAATGGTTTTTTCGTCCAACGAAAATGAAAACTTCCTTATGCAACATTGTTTGCCATTCCAATATGCACCCTTGTGCACAATATGAGATCATTTGAACAAACTATGCCATGAATGTGGCCATAAGATTGATCATTTGGCTTGAAAGCCATGAATCTTCACACTTGATAGCTCATTTCTGAGAACACTTTTCTAAAATAATTTCCATATTACAAGTTTATTATTTTTCCTGGAAACTTGTTCACATATAATGACACAACGCGAAGGTTTTCCAATTTTTTGATTTTTTTTAAATTTTTTATGCCCGTTTCAAAATGCGGTCAAAACGGCGGGCTTGACCGTTCCTAGCTAGTGGTTGAATATTGGAATTTTTTTGGTGTTTCTCTGATTAAATAGATACTTATGTACCTAGAAATGATTTTTGGAAAAAATAAATAGCAAACTATGAGGCAGCTGCAGTTCAAATTTTACCCGCTTCCAACTGAATCGGTGGGAATTTGTCTTTTTCACGAGAGGTGGATCAAAAAATTTTACACCAGACCATTTTGTCAATTGTGCATTAAATATGGCCTAGTATTTTATAAAAATGATTTGGTCCAATTTTGCAACAATTATTTGGTAGTTCCTTCACAAAAAAACCTCATTTCGGGCACTCGAAAAATGGAAAATGGTTTTTTCGTCCAACGAAAATGAAAACTTCCTTAGGCAACATTGTTTGCCATTCCAATATGCACCCTTGTGCACAATATGAGATCATTTGAACAAACTATGCCATGAATGTGGCCATAAGATTGATCATTTGGCTTGAAAGCCATGAATCTTCACACTTGATAGCTCATTTCTGAGAACACTTTTCTAAAATAATTTCCGTATTACAAGTTTATTATTTTTCCTGGAAACTTGTTCACATATAATGACACAATGCGAAGGTTTTCCAATTTTTTGATTTTTTTTAAATTTTTTATGCCCGTTTCAAAATGCGGTCAAAACGGCGGGCTTGACCGTTCCTAGCTAGTGGTTGAATATTGGAATTTTTTGGTGTTTCTCTGATTAAATAGATACTTATGTACCTAGAAATGATTTTTGGAAAAAATAAATAGCAAACTATGAGGCAGCTGCAGTTCAAATTTGACCCGCTTCCAACTGAATCGGCGGGAATTTGTCTTTTTCACCAGAGGTGGATCAAAATTTTTGACACCCAACCATTTTGTCAATTGTGCATTAAATATGGCCTAGTATTTTATAAAAATGATTTGGTCCAATTTTGCAACAATTATTTGGTAGTTCCTTCACAAAAAAACCTCATTTCAGGCACTCGAAAAATGGAAAATGGTTTTTTCGTCCAACAAAAATGAAAACTTCCTTAGGCAACATTGTTTGCCATTCCAATATGCACCCTTGTGCACAATATGAGATCATTGAACAAACTATGCCATGAATGTGACCAATTTTTTGATTTTTTTTTGAATTTTTTATGCCCGTTTCAAAATATGGTCAAAACGGCGGGCTTGACCGTTCCTAGCTAGTGGTTGAATATTGGAAAAATTTTGGTGTTTCTCTGATTAAATAGATACTTTTGTACCTAAAATGATTTGTGTGAAAAATAAATAGCAAACTATGAGGCAGCCGCAGTTCAAATTTGACCCGCTTCCAACTAAATCGGCGGAAATTTGTCTTTTTCACTAGAGGTTGCTCGAATCTTTTGACACCCAATCATTTGGTCAATTATGCATTAAATATGGCATAGTATTTTAGAAAAATTATTTGGTCTAATTTTGCAACTAATATATGGTAGATCCTTCAGAAAAAACCCGATTATTGGCACTCCAAAAATTAAAAAATGATTTTTTGTGCAAAGAAAACGAAAACCCCTAAAATCAACATTGTTTGTCGTCCCAAGATACACACTTGTGCAAAATATTGGGTCATTTTAAAAAATATAAGCGGGTAATATGTTGAATGTTTACCTAGAATAAGAGGGTACAAAATATAAAAAAACAAAAGAAAAAACAAAATTACACAAGCTGAATGATGATTGGTGGAATCTGGTGTGGCATGGATCAGTGACGTGGCAAACATCCATCCATCGATCAATTCATCCAGCCCACCGCAGAAAGCATCCATCCATCGATCCATTCATCCAGCCTCTCTCCCTCTTGCCCGAACCCTAGAGCTCCGTTCCTCCCTGCCGCCGCCACCTCCACCTCCCTCTCCCCGATCCACCACCCATGGCGCCAGCCAGAGCAGCCACCGGCGATGGCGACGGCGAGGCTAGAGGCCGCCGGATCCAGGATCAGGGCGGCGCATAGCCCCTCCTCCCGTGAGATCCGGGACGCCGCCGCCTATCTGGATCGAGCAGCTCCTCTGCCCGCTGCACCGTCTCCCCATCTAGATCGAGCAGTTCCACCGGGCTCTCCTCTGGCCACTGCACCATCTCCATCGACCGGATTTGGTGCTCCTCGCGCAACCCACCCACCAGCACGCGGCTAACCCTAGCCGGCGCCGCGGATGCCGTCTCTTCCCTAACGTCCTTGGCGAGGTTCGTCTTGTCCCCATCCCCTCCTCTTCTTCCTCCTCTGCCTTTCCCTTCCCTCTCCGTCACCTTGCGGCCTCTGTGTCTCACAGGGAATGAATAGCAGCTCTAGCCAAGGCCATGGACGCCACCAGCAGAAGCTCCGCCTCGGATCTTGCGACCTCATCGACTGGATCCAGCCGGCCCCCGCCGCTGCGCCAAGATCCTCCCCTCCCTCCCAGAGAGGCCCTCTCTCCCACACGCTCTGCATCCGCTACGGCCGTCGCAGCTTCCACCTCTAGAAGAGCACCTGCTCCTCGTGCGGTTACCCGGCCGCCCGCATCCGCAATTGTAAGCTCCGTTCCATGCTCTTGATGTGCACTGGTGAAGAAATAGAGAGATCGTCTATACTATTCATCTTCAGAACTTAATGTTGCTGTACTGGCAAGAGTTCAGTTAGGATCTATGTGTGTTCAGTTTACTTCATATATCTTTGTGAAGAAGTGCTGCTGTATTGGCAAAGGTTTAGTTATAATCTATGTCTGTTCAATTCATACATGCTTGTGCAAAATTACTGTTGTACTGGTCAGAATTCAGTGCACTACCCCAGCTGAAGGGGCCGGCCTGGGCAGCTACTGTTGGCTTCTTCCCGTGCTTGGCCTTGTTGCTTTTATTATTGTTGCTTGCTGAGTGTATAGAGATGCTGATGCTTGATTGTTTGTTCATTACGCAGACCACAAAATTGAGATGAATTACCGTGCGATGGGCAGCAGCAAGGTGCAGCGGTGGTTGTGCAGCCATGGATTTGGGTTCCTCAAGGCTGCCTAATTACTTTACTTTGTATGGATCCAATAATTTTGTTTGCTACAGAATAGCACCACCCTAGTTTGTCTACAATTATGTTTACGGTGATGCCCCTGCACAGGATGTGCAGCAAGCCTTCCAATCTGCTTGTTTCGTTTCTGTTAGTGTGTGTATGTGCGAAATGATAGGCGCCTACCTTGTATCTTTCTTTCTAGATAGCATTCTCGTGTGGTAACATATGATTTACAGTTGCCTGTTCATGATGCTATACAAACTCTGAAAGTTGGTACTTCAGTCAAATGTGCTTCCTTTCTGAACAATTGTTTCTACTTCTCCATCCTGGAAACCGATTGCATGCTATCGTAGATGGGTCTGGGTGTGCAGTGTTGCTGTTGTGTTACTACTGCTGTGGTTTATGTTGACTGAAAATGGGCTGCTTTGTTTCAGAGGAGTGCCGCTGATCTGATACTGCGGGATCTGCAAAATAACCCTGAGATGTGGCTGCAAGTGGTGCACATCCTGTAGAACTCCCAGAACCTCAACACCGAGTTCTTTGCCCTTCAAGTAAGCTTCTGCTCCAGAATGTTTTAATTTCAGTAGTTTACAAGGTTGTTCTCAACTGAATGAAGGTTGATCGATGTCGTGGCTGCAGCGGATCTTCGATTCGACCATGCATGTTTTGCATTCAGTACAGCCAGCACTCTCCATTAATTACACTCTATTGTGGTTCACCGATTATATTAGGAAATGGCGCTGCTAATATTTTTCTTGTCGAACTCGTAACCGGTTTTAAGCAGTTAAAATGCCCAGTTGCTTCGTATCCTACTGGGCCATCTTTGTTTGTGTTTCCCTATTTATTTCGTAGTCGACCAGTTCTATCCTTGCCAAACATGTATGTTCTGCACCAAGGAAACATTATATCCTGTTTTGTGTAATTGCAATTGACAAACAAATGCACATCAAAGCTAATACTAATGATATTATTGTTCATACCATTGCTCTTCAGCATACGTGCCATTGATACTTGAGTAAATTAGCTGTTTGCTTGATCAAAAGCTTTTGTGCATGAATCTGTTCGTATTCTTACAACTGAGATACAACATGATACTATGTGCATAAATCTATTTGCATTTCTTGATGTCATTTCTGGTACCAAATTCCAATCATATGACATGTCTCATTCTGAAAATGAATATGTAGAGATGCTTCATGATTTAGTCCCTAGCTGCTTTCTATATTTTTTTATTTTTTTCTAACTCTTTTGATTTATTGGTAGGTGCCTTCGTTCAGCGTGTATGAACATATCGAGAAATGGTGTTTCCTCTCACTTAAGAAGCTCCAGCCTAAAAGTGAAAGTGAAAAAGTCAGGAGTGTAGTTGTAGTAGTTATATGTTGTGATAGTATCACATGTAATGGTGATGGTGAAATGAATTATGTAAAGATTGTGCTCTTAGCCAAAATTGGCATGTGGTTTGAAAATTTTCATTTCTTTGCTGTTCTGACTGAAATAATTGTGTGGAAATTGAAACCTGGTTTGTCTTTAATTAGAACCTGACAAGTGGGGCCTAATAGTATTTGGCATCTAAAATGGGCATTTTCCAAATAATATTCATAGGGAAAAAACTAAAATTAAGGAAATGGACTGTAAAAAGGCTGAGGCCCAATTGAGAAATAGATGCGACCCAAAAAATAAATGGTCTAAAAAAGGATCACGCCCTGGAAATAAAAAGGCTGCAATGTTAGGCTTGGCCCATGAAGTCAACCCAAAATTGACAGACAAAAAAAACACAAATAGGCTGAATTGTTGGGCTCGGCCCATGTAGAAAATCGAATTGGACCGGGCTAAATCTTGTGCCACATCAGCTTGCCACGCTGGATGCCTACGTGGCCTGGGGGAGGTTGCTAGTGACCAAAACGCCACAGTAGGAATATTTTGGTCGTAAACGTCTTTGACCATTCCAGAAGAAAGGTCGCTATAGTCAGTTTACGACGCCCAGCTTTTGACCTTCTGTTTTTGGTCACAAAAAGGTCGTAAATGAAAATTTGTGACCTTTCAGTGACCAATAGTGGTGGTCACAAGTTGACATATTTCTTGTAGTGTTAATTAATATAAGGTGGTGGTTAAAAAAAGTATATATTTGGCCAAACACTTTGCAAACGATTGACGGGAGTAAAAAGGACCAGAGGGAGTATCATGCATGCGGAGTAGGCAAAAAAAATTGCTCATTTTTAGCCGGTCGAAGTCTCAAAGGGCGCGACCGCGCTAGGGAGGCGAAGGTCATGGGAGGCGCGACGGTTGACAGAATTAAGTGAATTTACATCCACGCGCCGGCATGGTGTGCGAATAGGTAGAAGCTATACCGTCAGGCCTACGATATGGGTGTCGGTGTCAAAATCGGTGGATCTCAGGTAGGGGGTCCCGAACTGTGCGTCTAGGCGGATGGTAACAGGAGACAAGGGACATGATGTTTTTACCCAGGTTCGGGCCCTCTCGATGGAGGTAAAACCCTACTCCTGCTTGATTAATATTGATGATATGGGTAGTACAAGAGTAGATCTACCACGAGATCAGAGAGGCTAAATGTCACACCCAATATGAGACCCTATCCAAAAGGAACTCGAAGGTCCCACCAAGGATAGACCCGCATATTGAAACGCTTTTGCAAGGTGGATATCATTACATCAACATTACATAATAGATGGGGATACATACATAAGGCATACAATGCCACATGAATACAACATCATCATACACAAGAGCCACATCCGACTATGGATGAAACACAAACAGAAACTCAAACGACACCCGCCCTGCTAGCCCAGGCAGCCGACCTGGAACCTATCCCCTGATCGAAGAAGAAGCAGAAGAAGAACTCCAAACAAGCAAGCATCGCTCTTGCATCATGATCATCGCATAACCTGTACCTGCAACTGTTGTTGTAGTAATCTGTGAGCCACGAGGACTCAGCAATCCCATTACCATGGGTATCAAGACTAGCAAAGCTTAAAGGGAATGGAAGGGGTAAAGTGGTGAGGTTGCAGCAGCGACTAAGCATGATATGGTGGCTAACATACGCAAATGAGAGCGAGAAGAGAACAAACGGAACGGTCGTGAAACTAGCAATGATCAAGAAGTGATCCTGAACTCCTACTTACGTCAAACATAACCCAGAAACCGTGTTCACTTCCCGGACTCCGCCGAAAAGAGACCATCACGGCTACACACGCGGTTGATGCGTTTTAATTCGTATCTGGTGTCAAGTTATCTACAACCGGACATTAACAAATTCCCATCTGCCTATAACCGCAGGCACGGCTTTCGAAAGATTATACCCTGCAGGGGTGTCCCAACTTAGCCCATGATAAGATCTCGCGATCAACGAAGGATATACCTTCTCCCAGGAAGACCCGGTCAGACTCGGAATCCCGGTTTACAAGACATTTCAACAATGGTAAAACAAGACCAGCAGGACCGCCCGATGCACCGACAATCCCGATAGGAGCTGCACATATCTCGTTCTCAGGGCAACACCGGATAAGCTAAGTGTACAGGTACCGACGTAACCCAAGTTGCGAAGGGATGGTCCCGCACTGTGCTCTAGTTTGGACCAACACTTAGACAAGCATTGGCCCGGGGGGGCTAAAATAAAGATGACCCTTGGGTTAATTACTCCCAAGGGAAATATAGGTGGTGGTGAGGCAACTGGTAAAACTAAGGTTGGGCCTTGCTGGAGGAGTTTTATTCAAAGCGAATTGTCAAGGGGGTCCCATAAATCACCCAACCGCGTAAGGAACGCAAAATCCGGGAACATAACACCGTATGACGGAAACTAGGGCGGCAAGAGTGGAACAAAACACCAGGCATAAGGCCGAGCCTTCCACCCTTTACCAAGTATATAGATGCATTAATTAAATAAGAGATATTGTGATATCCCAACAAAAATCCTGTCCACCATGGAGAAATCTTCAACTTCACCTGCAACTAGCAATGCTATAAGAGGGGCTGAGTAAAGCGGTAACATAGCCAAGCAACGGTTTGCTACGAAGGGTGTCAAAGGTTAGAGGTTCATGGCAATATGGGAGGCTTGAAGAGCAAAAGATAGGTAGCGCAGCAAAGCGATAGAACGAAGCAACTAGCATAGCAATGATAGTAGTGAGATCCAGGGTAGCGGTCATCTTTCCTGAAATCCCGCTAGGAAGAAAAACGAGTCCATGAATAAGATGAATCCACGAAGACAAACCAAGCGTAGACGAACGAATCCTCACGAACGCAACGAAATGGGGACTATCGAGAAGAAGCACACAACATGGTAAACACACCACACATATACAAGACATGATTCTCAACCAAGTATGATGCATGTCAAGACTACTCATGGCAAGAGATGATGCAAACAAGAGTAGCACATCAAAGCAAGTTTAAATGAGGCCGGGAACAACATATAACAATTCCGGTAAGTCCTCATATGCATATTTCTAAATGGGTCCATATCTGAATAAACCTTAAGTTCAAGTTGTTAAACAGCAAGTTAAGATGCACAAAGATGATCTACACGTAATTCTAGTCAAGTTACATATAAAGTTCATTTAGTTCGGAGCTACGACCTAGAAGATATGAGCAAAACAAGTCAAGCATGGCATTGATGCAAAATGCATACAAACATCAAGAAAACACCTCAAAACAAGGATGCAACATGATAATATTAAACTACATGCAAAATCAAGCAAGTTTCATATAGAGCACACTCAAAACGGAGCAACGGTTCAACGCATACACTATACAAGTTATAGCAACAATATGTCCAAAACAGCAACTAGGCATCTTGGAAGCATCAAAACAATATGCTACAGCAGCCCAACATGAAAACAAAAGACATGGGCATGATGTAAAGGTAAATCATAACAAAACATGAACACTGAGCTATCTCCAGAAATCACTAGAACATGCTCCAAAACACATGGCAAGATTGCAAATAATAACAGTTCAGACTTTGCAGAAAATAACATCAGGTTGCAATGTTTAGAGCTATCAAACAACATGTTACATCAACTTATCATGGCAAAAAAAGGCATGGCATGAATCTACTAAATGCATAGAAAAAAAGTCCCTTACTGACCATGAGCCAAAAAGGATAAGAAGATATGATGGCACCCATGTAAACATGGCAAGTTATATGACAGATTCATACATGGCAGAAACAACGATAAGTAGGCATGTAGATGAGCTTGTAACACTCACCACAGAGAAATACATGGCATGGAAAGGCAACCAACAGTAAGAAGGCATGTTTATGAAGCTACGCATGGCAAGAGCAAGTTTATAGGGTGCATGGATCACTAGCAAAACACATGGCAAAATTGAACTTAATGTTAACAGGCTGACAGCAACATTATTTAGCAACTTTGGAGCAAGATTACAACAAGCTACAGCAGGCTAAAAATGCACCCATGGGCATGGATGGCTAGCGCATGACATGTAGAACAAAACACCCTTAGTGAACATCTCCAGATTATGCATAGAATGACTTGTAGCAGCAGGTTTACATAGCATCACGAAATAACAGATTCAACCTAGCAAAACAGTAACAGCAAGTACCCTACTTAACAAGCTCGATTCACTCACCACAAGTCATTTAATGACAAGATAAGCATAGCATCAGTAAGAAGACATGTTTATGAAACAAACCAAGGCAAGAAAAAGTTCATAGCATGCAATGACCAACTACAACAACCTTGGCAAAATTGAATAACATGTAAACAATCTGCTAGGAAACATTTTGTAGCAAACGTAGAGAAAGTAAATGACATGCTAGACTACTCCATAATTGCAAACAGAGGCATTAATGGATAGAGAATAACCATATGTTCAAAACATCCTTACTGAAGTATCTCAAAATATGCTTGGATCTCTCTGTAGCATCAAGTTTACATGGCATAAAAATAACAGCAGAACAGGGACTAAAATCAGCAACATCATGAAGCCTGGTTTGCATGCTTGTTCTAGTCACCACAATGATCAAAAAATACATGGCATATACCACTGTCAAGATGACATGACATAGATCAAAACACATGTAGACATCAACCTCATAGGATGCACACATCAATCATGGCAAAAATGACAAATGAGCATGTTCTGTTAACAGACAGCAGACAACGTCACCTAGCACTCTTGCAACGATGATTCAGGCATCAAGATGAGCTCAAATGAACATGATGCAATGGAA
Organism: Triticum aestivum; assembly: GCF_018294505.1. Taxonomy (NCBI): domain Eukaryota; kingdom Viridiplantae; phylum Streptophyta; class Magnoliopsida; order Poales; family Poaceae; genus Triticum; species Triticum aestivum. The sequence goes on along the minus strand of NC_057795.1, from coordinate 502,920,090 downwards.
TGAAATGAAGTACTCGTTGAGACGAACAATTTGTCATATTACACGCACGAAACGGAGCAGTATGCATGGAGATATGATGCGATGAACATGGCATTATAACGTCAAAATCTCAGGGACTTGGAAGAAAATTCAACCTCGCGAAAACATGGACGGGGAGGACCCGGGATGGAGGGGTCCGGCGCAGGCGAGGCATTTGGATGGTCGGGTGGGTGGATCTCATCCCACCCGCCGGATCCGGCATCGAGGCGGCCGGCAACGGCGACCGGAGGGGTGGGGCGGTGCCGGAGGAGGTCGGGAAGACTGGAGGGAGCCGGGCCGGCCGGGTCCGGGCAGCGGCTCCCCAGATCCACGGTGAAGCGGCGGCGCACCACGCGGGAGGCGATGACTAGCTGCGGCGAAAATGCTCCACGGCGGGGACGGGCGACGCGTCGTCGGGGCGGCGGCGGCGAGGACAGGCGGCGGCCGGCGGCGGAGGCTCGAGCGATGAGGCGGCGAGGTCCGGCGAGGAGGCGCGAGGCGGCGGCGGCTTCGGTCAGGAGGCCGGGCTCTTGCGGGTGCGCGCGGGCTGCGGCGGCAGCGATTCGGGCCTGAGCGGGCCCCGGATGGGCCTCCAGGGCCGCGGCGGCGGGGAGGAGAGAGAGTGGGCGCGGGGGGCGACGTGGCACTGCGGGATTGGGAGCGGGGGCGGCGACGATGACGTGGCGGCCTGTGATTCGCCGGAGTGAGGTGGCTGGAGGCGGTGGACACGTCCGGCAGCGGAACGGACATGTCCGGCTGCGGAAGGAGGAAGATGGCTAGGGTTTGGACTGCGCAAAAAATCCGGGAGGGGCACATATTTATAGGTAGAGGGAGCTAGGAGAGTCCAAATGAGGAGCGGTTTTCGGCCACGCGATCGTGATCGAACGACCGAGAGCATAGAGGGGAGTTTTCTGGGTTTTGGGCCACTTTGGAGGGGTGTTGGGCTGCAAGAGAAAAGGGGGGTTTCGGGCTACACGGTTAACCGTTGGAGTATCAAACGGACTCCAAATGGCACGAAACATGACAGGCGGTCTACCAGTGGTATACCAAGGCCGCTTGGCAAACCTCGGGCCATTCGGAGAAAGTTTAACACCCGCACACGAAACAAGGTCTGAGAGGGGCGACGGGGCACGCGCGAGAGGTCTGGACTCCGAACGGACAACGAAGCAAACCGGGAGAACCCGAACGGATGCAAGTTTTGAAAAACATGTAGATGATGACATGGCAAGATGCAACACACAATCAAATGACATGGAAACTACGGAGAATAACTGGAGGACACCTTGCGCATCGAATCCGGGGTGTTACAACACTCCTCCACTAACAAGAGATCTCGTCCCGAGATCTTAGGACCAAGACAGAAGGGAAAAGGGATGAGGTGAAGCAAGAACTCAAGAGAAGAAGCAAAGAATCGAGGGCATTCGAGAAGAAGAGAGGAACGACGAGAATGACGAGAATCGAAAGCTCACGGAATCAGATAGACTATGAAACCACTCCAGTTGGAATGAGATAAGAAACGAATAAGACTGAAAGGATTTAGGCAGAACTCTGACTGAACATGGAAAGAATAGAACATGTACTTCACCCAAAGAGATGGCACTTGGTGAGATGAACAAAGCAATGCCTCCGGGAGAATTGAAAGAATGAAATGAAAAGAACTTAGAAGGCAGGATTGAACGGAGTTGTTGAGAAAATCAACAGTGAAAGAATAAGCTTGATTTGGACTTATCAAAAACATCTCAAAATTTGAGGTGAAATTATGCCACAACCAAATGCTTGGATATCTGAGAAGAACGAAGAAATGCAAAACTCCACTTCAAAAGAAAAAAAGAATTATTTGCACTTCAAGACGCGAGAAGAAAGATACTTGAACTCCACCAACAAGAATCTTGATGAACTCTTGAGAGAATGAATTAAATCATGAAGAATCACCATGAAGAACTTCGGTGACAAAAGGATGATGAGATAGAAGAAGGAAGAAGGAATAAGATTAAAGCTTGCGTTGACTTAGATGGAGGTTCCCACGAAATGGCTGAGGAAATTTGAACTCTGGAAAAGAAAAGATGAAAACACTTGGAACTAGAATTTATTCATCAGGAACAAACTCCGAAGGAAGGGATTAATCACTTGGATGAAATAAGAATAAGATTTATTGTATGCTTATCCTTCATCAATGGATTTGGCATACTACTTATTCTTCTTGAAAAATGATTGAGAAATGACATATCGCAAACTTGAGAATGTCTTCATGAACCGTCGGTAGGATTTGGAGACAACGCATATTTTATATGATAACGAAGGAAGTGAAATCTTGAACGAACCACCGTAAGAATTCAGAAATGACTGACGAAAGAAAATGAATCACCGGGAAGAATTAGAAGAACCAATAAGCTAGAGGGGATTTAGATACATGAGAATGAAGAGATCATGAACTGATTACAGTATATTCGACAGATGCACCGGGATAAATAGAGAACGATAACTGGAATGAGGGCCTCCGGTGAAAAGAAACAGGAATCAACTCCTGAAATACTCCGGATGGGTAAGAAAAGAATATCTGACAAATGGAATAATTTGAGAGGATAATATGAAGCTAGAACCACGAAACTTCGAGAGAATGGGCAAGATTTAAAGGAAAAACTCTTCTTCAATCTTCAACTGACGACGAGAAACGCCACTAAAATTACTGAGATACTCCGAGAGAATGAAAAGCAAAGAGGTTGAGCCAACAATGAAATGATTTGTAATCGATCTTGGAAAGGCATCTGACTGATGAAATTCAAACTTACGTCAACTCTGAAAAGGATTTGAAATAACTCCAGGGGAATTAGAAGAGTCAGGTAAGATCCTGGGAAAAGACCTGTGGGTTAGGGCCCACTAAAGAGAAAACACCGTTGGAAATGGATGTTGAATAGATAGATGATGCACCGGAAGAATTGAAATATTTGAATGAGGTGACAACCTGGAATTAATTGGAACCCAGACGAATCTCCTGAGATGTCTTGAGCACTCCGGAGGGATAAACTGGCGAGAGACGAACGAGCAGGGAGAACACTTCGAAGGAAAAGAATATGATTAACCCGAAAAACTTGAATGGAGTCCACCGGAAAAGAGATGAAGAATGTCAAACAAAAGAGAATTCACCGGTTGAAACAATTGAGGGAAGACTGAAGAGGTTCCGCATGAATGAGATAGATGGTCGAGAGAGAGTCAGACTCCGGGAAGAAAAGGGTGGGAGGGCGGGAAAACAAAATCAACTTGGAAGGGGGAACCGACGAATATCTTGAAGAGAAAACACCGGTTGAAATCATTGAGGAAAGAAGGAAAAGACTTCGCACAAGTAGGATGGATACTCGATTACGGACTCCGGTTCTGAGAAGAAGAAGGGTGGGCGGGTGGGAAAAGAAAACAACTGAGGGTTGAACTTGGCAAAGATGAAGAGGGTCGAGTCGACTTCACGAGAAATGCACCGGATGAAAAGAGCTGAGAACCAACGATCCGAAAACCAACTGCGTGATCCTAAATAAAAATTTGAAGGGGAAGAGGATTAATTCAAAACACCTATGTCAATATTTCTCACCAAAGCGACGAAGGGGCTGAGGAGTAAAAAGAATTCCTACTCTCTGATATAACTAGACTTCGAAAAACAGTTTTCTTCTAGACTCAACAACGGCCAAACTACACGATAAATCAAGGGGGCTCCTAAGGTCGGTCAAGGCTCTGATACCAACTTGTGACGCCAAATATGCGACCCTATCCAAAAGGAACTCGAAGGTCCCACCAAGGATAGACCCGCATATTGAAACGCTTTTGCAAGGTGGATATCATTACATCAACATTACATAATAGATGGGGATACATACATAAGGCATACAATGCCACATGAATACAACATCATCATACACAAGAGCCACATCCAACTACGGATGAAACACAAACAAAAACTCAAACGACATCCACCCTGTTAGCCCAGGCTGCCGACCTGGAACCTATCCCCTAATCGAAGAAGAAGCAGAAGAAGAACTCCAAACAAGCAAGCATCGCTCTCGCATCATGATCATCGCATAACCTGTACCTGCAACTGTTGTTGTAGTAATCTGTGAGCCACGAGGACTCAGCAATCCCATTACCATCGGTATCAAGACTAGCAAAGCTTAAAGGGAATGGAAGGGGTAAAGTGGTGAGGTTGCAGCAGCGACTAAGCATGATATGGTGGCTAACATACGCAAATGAGAGCGAGAAGAGAACAAACAGAACGGTCGTGAAACTAGCAATGGTCAAGAAGTGATCCTGAACTCCTACTTACGTCAAACATAACCCAAAAACCGTGTTCACTTCCCGGACTCCGCCGAAAAGAGACCATCATGGCTACACACGCGGTTGATGCGTTTTAATTCGTATCTGGTTTCAAGTTATCTACAACCGGACATTAACAAAATCCCATCTGCCTATAACCGCAGGCACGGCTTTCGAAAGATTATACCCTGCAGGGGTGTCCCAACTTAGCCCATGATAAGCTCTCACGATCAACGAAGGATATACCTTCTCCCAGGAAGACCCGATCAGACTCGGAATCCCGGTTTACAAGACATTTCGACAATGGTAAAACAAGACCAGCAGGACCGCCCGATGCGCCGACAATCCCGATAGGAGCTGCACATATCTCGTTCTCAGGGCAACACCAGATAAGCTAAGCGTACAGGTACCGACGTAACCCAAGTTGCCAAGGGATGGTCCCGCACGGTGCTCTAGTTTGGACCAACACTTAGACAAGCATTGGCCCGGGGGGGGCTAAAATAAAGATGACCCTTGGGTTAATTACTCCCAGGGGAAATATAGGTGGTGGTGAGGCAACTGGTAAAACCAAGGTTGGGCCTTGCTGGAGGAGTTTTATTCAAAGCGAACTGTCAAGGGGGTCCCATAAATCACCCAACCACGTAAGGAACGCAAAATCCGGGAACATAACACCGGTATGACGGAAACTAGGACGGCAAGAGTGGAACAAAACACCATGCATAAGGCCGAGCCTTCCACCCTTTACCAAGTATATAGATGCATTAATTAAATAAGAGATATTGTGATATCCCAACAAAAATCCTGTCCACCATGGAGCAATCTTCAACTTCACCTGCAACTAGCAACGCTATAAGAGGGGCTGAGCAAAGCGGTAACATAGCCGAGCAATGGTTTGCTAGGAAGGGTGTCAAAGGTTAGAGGTTCATGGCAATATGGGAGGCTTGAAGAGCAAAAGATAGGTAGCGCAGCAAAGCGATAGAACGAAGCAACTAGCATAGCAATGATAGTAGTGAGATCCAGGGTAGCGGTCATCTTGCCTGAAATCCCACTAGGAAGAAGAACGAGTCCATGAAGAGGATGAAGCCACGAAGACGAACCAAGCGTAGACGAACGAATCCTCACGAACGCAACGAAACGGGAACTATCGAGAAGAAGCACACAACATGGTAAACACACCACACATATACAAGACATGATGCTCAACCAAGTATGATGCATGTCAAGACTACTCATGGCAAGAGATGATGCAAACAAGAGCAGCACATCAAAGCAAGTTTAAATGAGGCCGGGAACAAAATATAACAATTCCGGTAAGTCCTCATATGCATATTTCGAAATTGGTCCAGATCTGAATAAACCTTAAGTTCAAGTTGTTAAACAGCAAGTTAAGAGGCACAAAGATGATCTACACGAAATTCTAGTCAAGTTACATATAAGGTTCATTTAGTTCGGAGCTACGGCCTAGAAGATATGAGCAAAACAAGTCAAGCATGGCATTGATGCAAAATGCATACAAACATTAAGCAAACACCTCAAAACAATTATGCAACATGATAATATGAAACTACATGCAAAATCAAGCAAGTTTCATATAGAGCACACTCAAAACGGAGCAACGGTTCAACGCATACACTCTATACAAGTTATAGCAACAATATGTCCAAAACAGCAACTAGGCATCTTGCAAGCATCAAAACAATATGCTACAGCATCCCAACATGAAAACAAAAGACATGGGCAAGATGTACAAGTAAAGCATAACAAAACATGAACACTGAGCTATCTCCAGAAATCACTAGAACATGCTCCAAAACATATAGCAAGATTGCAAATAATAACAGTTCAGACTTTGCAGAAAATAACATCAGATTGAATGTTTAGAGCTATCGAACAACATGTTACAGGAACTTATCATGGCAAACAAAGGCATGGCATGAATCTACTAAATGCATAGAACAAAAGTTCCTTACTGACCATGAGCCAAAAAGGATCAGAAGATATGATGGCACCCATGTAAACATGGCAAGTTATATGACAGATTCATACATGGCAGAAACAACGATAAGTAGGCATGTAGATGAGCTTGTACCACTCACCACAGAGCAATAAATGGCATGGCAAGGCAACCAACAGTAAGAAGGCATGTTTATGAAGCTACGCATGGCAAGAGCAAGTTCATAGGGTGCATGGATCACTAGCAAAACACATGGCAAAACTGAACTTAATGTTAACAGACTGACAGCAACATTATTTAGCAACTTTGGAGCAAGATTACAACAAGCTACAACAGGCTAAAAATGCACCCAGGGGCATGCATTGATAGAGCATGACATGTAGAACAAAACACCCTTAGTGAACATCTCCAGATTATGCATAGAATAACTTGTAGCAGCAGGTTTACATAGCATCATGAAATAACATATTCAGCCTAGCAAAACAGTAATAGCAAGTACCCTACTTAACAAGCTCGATTCACTCACCACAAGTCATTGCATGACAAGATAAGCATAGAATCAGCAAGAAGACATGTTTATGAAACAAACAAAGGCAAGAAAAAGTTCATAGCATGCAATGACCAACTACAACAACCTTGGCAAAATTGAATAACATGTAAACAATCTGCCAGGAAACATTTTGTAGCAAAAGTAGAGCAAGTAAATGACATGCTAGACTACTCAATAATTGAAAACAGGGGCATGAATGGATAGAGAATAACCATATGTTCAAAACATCCTTACTGAAGTATCTCAAAATATGCTTGGATCTCTCTGTAGCATCAAGTTTACATGGCATAAAAATAACAGCAGAACAGGGACTAAAATCAGCAACATCACGAAGCCTAGTTTGCATGCTTGTTCTAGTCACCACAATGATCAAATAAATACATGGTATACACCACTATCAATATGGCATGACATAGATCAAAACACATGTAGACATCAACCTCATAGGATGCACACATCAATCATGGCAAAAATGACAAATGAGCATGTTATGTTAACAGACAGCAGACAACATCACCTAGCACTCTTGCAACGATGATTCAGGCATCAAGATGATCTCAAATGAGCAAGATACAATGGAATGAAATGAAGTACTCGTTGAGGCGAACAATTTGACATATTACACGCACGAAACGGAGCAGTATGCATGGAGATATGATGCGATGAACATGGCATGATAATGTCAAAATCTCAGGGACTTAGAAGAAAATTCAACCTCGCGAAAACGTGGATGGGGAGGACCCGGGACGGAGGGGTCCGGCGCAGGCGAGGTGTTTGGATCTCATCCCACCCGCCGGATCCGGCGTCGAGGCGGCCGGCAACGGCGGCCGGAGGGGTGGCGCGGCGCCGGAGGAGGTCTGGGAGACCGGAGGGAGCCGGGCCGGCCGGGTCCGGGCGGCGGCTCGCCGGATCCGCGGCGAAGCAGCGGCGCACCACGCGGGAGGCTGCGACTGGCGGCGGCGGAAATGGGCCATGGCGGGGACGGGTGGCGCGTCGCTGGGGCGGCGGCGACGAGGACGGGCGGCGGCCGGCGGCGGAGGCTCGGCCGATGAGGCGGCGAGGTACGGCGAGGAGGCGCGAGGCGGCGGCGGCTTCGGTCGGGAGGCCGGGCTAGCGCGGGCGCGTGCGGGCTGCTGCGGCGGCGATTCGGGCCTGAGCGGGCCCCGGATGGGCGACGTGGCGCTGCGGGATTGGGCACGGGGGCGGTGACAATGACGTGGCGGCCTGTGATTCGCCGGAGTGAGGTGGCTAGAGGCGGTGGACATGTCCGGTGGCGGAACGGACATGTCCGGCTGCGGAAGGAGGAAGATGGCTAGGGTTTGGACTGCGCGAAAAATCTGGGAGGGGCACATATTTATAGGTAGAGGGAGCTAGGAGAGTCCAAATGAGGAGAGGTTTTTGGCCACGCGATCGTGATCGACCGACCGAGAGCATAGAGGGGAGTTTGCTTGGTTTTGGGCCACTTTGGAGGGGTGTTGGGCTGCAAGAGAAAAGGGGGGTTTCGGGCTACGCGGTTAACCGTTGGAGTATCAAACGGACTCCTAATGGCACGAAACTTGACAGGCGGTCTACCGATGGTATACCAAGGCCGCTTGGCAAACCTTGGGCCATTCGAGAAAGTTTAACACCCGCACACGAAACAACGTCTGAGAGGGGCGACGGGGCACGCGCGAGAGGTCTGGACTCCGAACGGACAAGGGAGCGAACCGGGAGAACCCGAACGGATGCATGTTTTGAAAAACATGCAGATGAAATGCAGATGATGACATGGCAAGATGCAACACGCAAGCAGATGACATGGCAAATACGGCGAATAACTGGCGGACACCTGGCGCATCGAATCCGGGGCGTTACACTAAACCCTAGAAGCTAGCCTATGGTATGATTGTTGTTCGTCCTACGGACTAAAACTCTCCGGTTTATATAGACACCGGAGAGGGCTAGGGTTACACAGAGTCGGTTACAATGGGAGGAGATCTTCATATCGTATCACCAAGCTTGCCTTCCACGCCAAGGAAGGTCCCATCAGGACACGGGACGGAGTCTTCAATCTTGTATCTTCATAGTCCGGGAGTCCGGCCAAAGGTCATAGTCCGACCATTTGGACACCCCCTAATCCAGGACTCCCTCAGTAGCCCCTGAACCAGGCTTCAAGGACGACGAGTCCGGCGCGCAAGTTGTCTTCGGCATTGCAAGGCGGGTTCCTCCTCCGAATACTTCATAGAAGATGTTGAGCACCAAGATAGTGTCCAGCTCTGCAAAATAAGTTCCACATTCCACCATAGAGAGAATAATATTTGGACCAATTAGATCTGCTGACGTATTACGCAACGTGACATCACACCACAGCCAGGCTTTTATTCATTATACCGCTCCACCTCAACGCGTTTAGTGAGGCGGTTTCCTTGGCACGTCTTGTCAAAGCGGAGATCGTGTCCCCTTATTCCGGGATTCTCATCAATACGGGCATGGGTAACCCAACCGCGCCATTAACTGCGGCGCTTGGGAGGTAAGTGAGTTTTATTAGGCTGGTGGGGGGCTCGTAGTTTCGGCCGCCCATATAAGGGGATAAGAATCCATCCTTTCCATTTACGCCTTCTTCCTCCTTTGCTTATCCGTCCCTGCGTGCTCGAGCTCCAACGCCCAAGCCCGCACTTCCCACCTCGACCTTCTCCTATCATGTCCGGAGTGGGAGGTAGATGGATGGCTTCCTCCGGCACGGAGGGGCAAATCAAAAAGTTGAGGATGGCCGGATACTTGTCTGACAACATCGCGCACCGGCTGCCAGATGCAGGGCAACTCATCCCCACCCCCAGGCCCATTGAGATGGTTGTTTTTCTCCCTCATTTCCTCCGCGGACTGGCTTTTCCTCTTCACCCATTCGTCCGGGGGCTCATGTTCTACTACAGCCTGGACTTCCACGATCTGGCCTTGAACTTTATCCTCAACATCTCGGCGTTCATCGTCGTGTGCGAGGCCTTCCTCTGCATCTAGCCCCACTTCGGCTTATGGCTGAAGACTTTTAATGTCAAGCCGAAAGTGGTGGGCGGCCGCCAAGCGGAGTGCGGAGGTGCCATGGTGGGCCAGATGGCCAACGTCCAATGGCTCGAGGTCTCCTTCGTGGAGACAATAAAAGGATGGCAATCGGGGTGGTTCTACATCACCGAGCCGTGCGACCCCAAATGGGAAGCGGCCGCCGAATTCCGATCTGGCTTTCCCACATGGCTCACCTCCTGGAAAGAGACGGGCCTAACATGGGGAGATTCGGAAGAGCTGACCGGACTCCAAACCTGCGTCAAAAAGCTGGTGAGCAAGAACCTCAAGCTCGTCAACGTAGTCCAGGTCATGCTTATCCGCTGGGTCCTCCACTGCCAACAACGGGCCTTCAAATTGTGGGAGTTCGATCCGGCACAGCACCCAACCTTGAGCGGGCTCTTCGACACCACGTACGAAGATGCCTAGAAGGTGCTGTTCAAGGGCGCCGAGGCCCCCGCGTCCGCTACCGAGGATCACGGATTCAGCTCACAGCATCAGGCCAACAAGGTGAGCTCTAATACCCTTTACGGGACTCTTGTTTTTCATAGTTTGACACTATGCGGGATCTAAAGTCCCCTACCTTTGACAGGACTGGCTGAAGAAGTCCGGGCAGGTGATTTGTCCGGCTCCCTTACCAGAAGACCCAGCGGACGCCCAATTAACAGGGTTGCTGGTTCCGGCACCTCACGTGGTGCCGGAGAAGAAGGCCAAGAAGAAGGCCACGAAGACTCGCAAGAGCTCCCGGCGCCTGGGGGTGTCGGGTTCATCGCCCAACAACCCCAAAGCACCCTCCGTCTCTGAAGACGAGGAGGAGGAAGAAGAAGAAGCCTCTCCCTCTCCGACGGGGGGAGGAAAGAAAAGAAAGGCCGCCCCAACTGGGGGGGCGGAGGGTCCAAGAAGGGGAAAACCCTTCTGCCGAACTACGCCTCCGGTGCCGAAGGCGGTGGGGAGGAATGGCCATCCAGGGTCAAGCCCCTGGCAAGATCATAAGTGTCCGGCTATCCGAACAACTTACAACGCCCCTCCATTAGTTGGCATTTTCTGACGCCGTATTTGATTATGCAGTCCGCCCAAGGCTCAGCTCGACGATTCAACGAGTGGCTCCTTGGATTCGTCGGATGTGAATAGCGCTTCACTTCCGACGGCCTCCTCCCCTCTCCCTACAAATGACGCCGAGGTGGAGTCCCGAAAGGGACTAAACCAAGAGGAGATGGTCCTGGAGGCACCGTGAGGCGACCTCCCGGACCCTAGGCCCAAAGGAGGTAAAGCCCCGGAGGGATCCAAGTCCGGCTCCGGGCCGGACACAGCTCCGGAACCATCAATGGTTCCAGAGTCCGACAGGCGGTGCCTTCATAAGAAGGGCAAGCCTACGACGCCGGCGACCTCCGTCCATCCGGAGGCGCCGGACAATTTGCTGGAGGTGCTTAACGACGCCTCCATCGACGAGGAACACCGCACTGTTATGAGTGTGGTGATTCAGAAGGTTCAGTCCACCAAGAGCGGGCTGACAGAAGCGTGTACAAGCCTGTTAACAGGCTTTGTGGTATGTGTTAAAAAACATATAAAAAATATTACCGCATAGATAGTAGCCCCTGATGCTCAGTTCGGCGTTCGGAAAGAAAACCCGAGCTTAGGATCTAAAAAGAAATACACAGGAGTCTAATAAAAATATGTCAATATGGGAATGCAGGCTGCACTGCTGACCTCTGCCGCACTGACTGCGGAGGTCAATGCCTTGAAGGAGAACCTCGAGTGGTCCGAGAACGAGCTCGGCCGTGCCAAGAAGCAGCTCGAGGACAAGGAGGGTATGTAATACCGCATGTAAATGTATATAGAAATACTTGGTTGCAAATAATGACAGGTCCAACATAAATGTTGCAGGGGCCACAGCCGAGGTGGCGACCCTGAAGGAGGCGGTCTCCAAGGCCGAAAACAGTGCGTCCTTGGAGCGCGCCGAGTGAGAGAAGCAGGAGGCGCGGGTGGCGGAGGTGCGGCAAGAGCTCTAGGCTCTCGTGGAAAAACACGAGGGTTTGGAGCGTGACTCGAAGACTCGAGAGTCTGAGCTTGCCTTGGCTCTTGAGAGTGCCAAGACCGCTAAGGCCGAAGCCCAGAAGGCCCTCCAGGAGATCGAGGCGATGAAGAAGATAGCGGCGGGTAAGGCATTCTTTATGCAAAGCAAGAATATAAAAGTTAATTATCTGCTACTTACCCGAATCCGGAGCTCTCCAGGAGCGTTCGCCGATCTGCCCCGTAGTGTGTCTGATGCTGCCGCATACTACCGAGTCAAAGAGGGGAGCTCGATGGAAAAGGTGTTCTGGTCTCAGTATGCTGAGGCCGAACATCCGGTGCCCCTGAGCGACCAGCTGAAGCAACTAGTCGAGCTCCACAAGGTGGCCGAACAGGCCATGAAGGGCCTCATAGCTCGGCTGTGGCCTGGAGAAGCCATGCCTGGGAGCTACTTCGGTCTGGTGCGGCGGCTGATGGACGCGTGTCCGTGGATTGAGGTCGTCAAGCGCTCCGTCTGTATCGAAGGTGCCCGTCGGGCCCTTGCCCGTGCTAAACTGCACTGGGGCAAGCTGGACGTGGAGAAGCTTTTGACGGACGCGCCACCGCCGGGCAAGGAGTATCGCACACCCGAGATGTATTATAAGGGCGTCCTGAAGGGTGCTCGCCGTATAGCGGACGAATGCTCCAAAGATGTAATTTTTGAGTAGACTCGCATCTGTTATCCTGTACGCTGAAAACTTTGTTCATATGCGTTAAGCAACGCTTGTTAATTTAAAATATTACCTTCTGTGCAGCTGTTTATCAAATCTGAGAGATGCAAGTCGTCGGCTTCGACCCCCATGCCACGAGTGCTGGGGTGTTCGGGATAAACCTGAGCGCTCTTGTTCCCATTCTTGGGTCCATCTAGGGAGGCGCTCAGCACAACGAACCAGGCCGTCGGACTTATCATGCTTTATCACTCTCACTTGGCCATAGAATTCTATAATTTTAAATTCGGCGAAGCCCCTAGTATTCGGAAGACCGAGTTCGGGCCGCTATCCATGCCTAGGCCGGATAAGTCCGGTTCCTCGCTCTAAGCGGCATAAGTCTTTAAGGACTCGAAAAACCTCGCGAACAGCGACCGGTCTCTCGCACTATCATGACGGTCAGTTTTAGCTTTCTCTACTCAGGTGTTAACCCAGCTCAACTGGGGCACAATCGCAGGAGTTCTCCCAGCGCTACCTTAGCCAACATTGCGGAATGTAAGGTACCAAAACATGGGAGCCGGGCAAACCCAACTATTGACCAAAGACATGATTCGGAGTCGATGCATATAGTGCTATAGGTTCGGGTTGCCGCACTCATGAGAGTGTTCAGTCTTCTCACACCATGTTATGGGGTGCTTAAGCCCCTGGTGTATTGGCCGTACCAAAGTGTACGGTTGCAGAATGTCATGACTGAACATAGTTGTATATATAAAAAATAAATGAGTACAATAATAGATAAGAGCTATGTATTGTTTATTAAAAAAGGGCTGCTGCGGAAGCAGAACGATACAAGTAGTGCGATAAGCAAGAGATGGGATTATTTGACATGTCCCCCTCCAGGGGCAAGCTGCGGGATTTTAAGTAAAATAGGTATTAAGCTCGTTATAGAGACCACCTGGACATTTGACGTGGCTTGTTTTCTCCCTGGCTGTTGCATCGTATGTTCGGCGAGTGTGTTGCCGAATAGGCCTTCCGAATAGTTGGGTCCTGAAAGTGTATAAAAAGGAAACGGCGGAATAGGGAGCCCCTTAGTGCGGTTGAGCCGCATTCTAGGCGTGCCATAGTTGTGCCCCTCCCCTTATGCCCAGGGTATCTCTAAGGCGTAATTATGTACGCGTGGTACCGATATCACCATTTGGTAAGGGCTGGGGTTGGGGCCGCACTGCTATGCTTGCTCAGAACGTGCCAGTCGGAATTTTTTGTAGGTTACTTCGAGCTCGCTTGACGTTGTCCGGACGTTTGACACATGGATTGGAGAATTGCCTTGAGAGGCTACTCTGTACTTCCGCCGCCAGGGGCGCCGTGTGCTCCTCCGTTCGGAGAGAGCGTTCGGTGTTTCCATTTACCGTGATGACTCCGCGAGGTCCTGGAATCTTGATCTTGAGATATGCGTAGTGTGGCACCGCGTTAAATTTTGCAAATGCGGTTCGTCCGAGCAGGGCGTGATAGCCACTGCGGAATGGGACTATGTCGAAGATTAACTCTTCGCTTCGGAAATTATCCGGGGATCCGAAGACCACTTCGAGTGTAACCGAGCCTGTACAGCTGGCTTCTACACCTGGTATGACGCCTTTGAAGGTTGTCTTTGTGGGTTTAATCCTTGAGGGATCGATGCCCATTTTTCGCACTATATCCTGATAAAGCAGGTTCAGGCTGCTACCGCCGTCCATTAGGAGTCTGGTGAGGTGAAATCCATCGATAATTGGGTCTAGGACCAATGCGGCGAATCCGCCGTGACGGATGCTAGTGGGGTGGTCCCTTCGATCAAAAGTGATCGGGCAGGAGGACCACAGGTTGAACTTTGGGGCGACTGGCTCCAACGCATAGACGTCCTTGAGAGCACGCTTCTGCTCCCTTTTGCGGATGTGGGTTGCGTATATCATGTTCACCGTCCGAACTTGCGGGGGGAATCCCTTCTGTCCTCTGTTGTTCGGCAGCCGGGGCTCCTCCTCATCATCGCTATGCAGCCCCTTGTCTCTGGTTTCGGCACTTAACTTGCCTGCCTGCTTGAACACCCAACAATCCATGTTGGTGTGGTTGGCTGGCTGTTCGGGGGTGCCGTGTATCTGGCATGAGCGATCGAGTATCCGGTCTAAGCTGGATGGGCCCGGAGGGTTTCTTTTGAATGGCTTCTTCCGCTGACCGGGTTTAGAGCCTCTGAATCTGGCATTGAGTGCCCTATCTTCAGCATTATCACTGTTAATGCGGCGCTTATGCTTGTTGCGACGTGACCTGTCGTTGTTGTCCTTGGTATCTGAATTGCCAGGGCTCTTGCTTATGTTATTGCTACGAGCTAGCCAGCTGTCTTCTCCCGCACAAAAGCGGGTCATGAGTGTCGTGAGGGCTACCATAGATTTCGGCTTTTCCTGTCCTAGGTGCCGGGCAAGCCATTCGTCTCGGATGTTGTGCCTGAAGGCTGCAAGGGCCTCGACGACCGGACAATCGACTATTTGATTTTTCTTGGTTAGGAACCGTGTCCAGAATTGTCTGGCCGATTCCTCTAGCTGCTGGATTATGTGGCTTAGGTCATCGGCGTCTGGTGGTCGCACATAAGTGCCCTGGAAGTTGTCAAGGAATGCGGATTCCAGGTCCTCCCAACAACTAATTGACTCTGCTGGCAGGCTGTTAAGCTAATGTCAAGCTGGTCCTTTAAGCTTGAGCGGGAGGTATTTGATGGCGTGTAGATCATCACCACGGGCCATGTGGATATGAAGGAGATAATCCTCGATCCATACCGCGGGATCTGTTGTGCCATCGTATGATTCGATGTTTACGGGTTTAAAGCCCTCGGGGATTTGATGATCCATTACTTCATCTGTGAAGCATAGTGGGTGTGCGGCGCCCCTGTACTGGGCTATATCACGACGCAGCTCGGATGAGCTTGGTCTGTTGTATTCGGCCTGACCGTACTTATCATGTTCGGCGTGACGGCTAGCGTCACGTGAAGCGGGGCTCCCATGCGATCCGTAGATCGATCATGTTTGCCTTGCCTTATTCTCCAATATGTCTCGCAGGTCTGTTGCATCTCCCCATGCTCTGGTATGTTTTGAGAGGTGCCGGGTGCGGCTTGGTTCGAGGGCCTAAAGGCCTCTCTATCGCGGCCACGGGGTGGCCGATCGGGCGCATCGTACGCTGGTGATGTAGGTTTAGTTGCTTCCTCCTCAAGTTGGGGTAGCAACCTGCGCTTTGGGTAGCTCTTGGAGGGGTGTTCGAGTTTATACTCTTCGGCCACCAGGACTTCGGTCCATTTGTCGGCTAGCAAGTCTTGGTCAGCTCTAAGCTGCTGCTGTTTTTTCTTGAGGCTGCTTGCCGTGGCCATAAGCCTGCGTTTGAAACGCTCTTGTTCGACGGGATCCTCTGGCACGACAAATTCGTCGTCGTCGAGGCTTGCCTCGTCTTTGGAGGGAGGCATATAGTTGTTGTCCTCAACCTCTCTGTCGGCCGCTCTCTCATGAGGGATGGCTCCTTCGTCCTCCTACATTGAATCCTACTGGAGGGGGTTGTCTTCGGCGCTGTCCGACGTGTTGTTATCTCCGGTGCCGGAATTGCCATTTTTGCTTTGGCGGGACTTAGAGCGGCGCCACTGATGTTGATGCTTGGGTTGCTTCTTGGAGGGGTCATCCTCCGTTTTTTCCTCGCCATCCCCTGCTTTGGGGGTGTCCAACATGTATATGTCATATGACGAGGTGGCTTTCCAGTTCCCTATAGGTGCTGGTTCTTGGTCGTCTCCTTCATCGGCGTCCATACCGTCGATGTCTTCAGAGTCAAAGTCGAGCATGTCGGTTAAATCGTCGATAGTGGCTACGAAGTGGGTGGTGGGTGGGCCTCGAATTTCTTCGTTGTCCGTATCCCAACCATGCTGACCGTAGTTCGGCCAGGGCTCTCCTGACAAAGAGAGAGACTTTAGTGAATTCAGGATATCGCCAAAGGGCGAGTGCTGAAAGACGTCCGTGGCGGTGAACTCCATGATCGGAGCCCAACCGGGTTTGATCGGAAGAGGTGCGGGATATACGGAGTCCGGAACGGAGTCCGGAACCTTGGAGTCACTGGCCCTGCAAAGGACTAGGCTGGTATTCAGCTCTATCACCGTAGAGATTGCGGCTCCTGGGGCGATGTCTAACCGTCCGTCCCTGGTTAGCGCAGTCGACTCCGGGCTAATGGTCGAAGCGGACACCTGAGCGGCGCTCTGGGCGCTGTCCGGCGGCAGAGCTAGATCATGCCCATCGAGACAGTGCGGCACGCTCGGTCGTGGCTGGAATCCGTCGAAGATCAAGTCCCCACGGATGTCGGCCGTGTAGTTTAAGCTTCCAAACCTGACCTGATGGCCAGGGGCGTAGCTTTCGATCTGCTCCAGATGGCCAAGTGAGTTGGCCCGCAGTGCGAAGCCGCCGAATATGAAGATCTGTCCGGGGAGGAAAGTCTCACCTTGGACCGCGTCGTGATTGATGATCGAAGAAACCATTGGGCCTAAAGGTGACAACACAAAGGAACTCTCAAGGAAAGCACCAATGTCGGTGTCAAAACCGGCGGATCTCGGGTAGGGGGTCCCAAATTGTGCGTCTAGGCGGATGGTAACAGGAGACAAGGGACACGATGTTTTTACCCAGGTTCGGGCCCTCTCGATGGAGGTAAAACCCTACTCCTGCTTGATTAATATTGATGATATGGGTAGTACAAGAGTAGATCTACCACGAGATCAGAGAGGCTAAACCCTAGAAGCTAGCCTATGGTATGATTGTTGTTCGTCCTACGGACTAAAACTCTCCGGTTTATATAGACACCGGAGAGGGCTAGGGTTACATAGAGTCGGTTACAATGGGAGGAGATCTTCATATCATATCGCCAAGCTTGCCTTCCACGCCAAGGAAAGTCCCATCCGGACACGGGACGGAGTCTTCAATCTTGTATCTTCATTGTCCGGGAGTCCGGCCAAAGGTCATAGTACGGCCATCCGGACACCCCCTAATCCAGGACTCCCTCAATGGGTCTAGTAGACATGACATCTAGTGGGTCCCGCATAGTTCTCGAGAACTCTCTGGGGGCTTGCAGTCGTTTATCCACCGGGCAAGCCAGCAACCCCAGGCTGTTTGCACACCCTACTCATCCCTGTCTTGTACCTCACAATAGTTTGCTCCCAGTCGTCCCGTCCTTCCACATTAGTTCGCTCCCAGTTTTTGCGGGGTACAACAGTTCAACTTCTCCTAACCCTCCTCCAAAATCCATGGCCTCCCAAATCTCCATGATCGCCGCTGAGTACCAGGTTAGAGCCATCACCGGCGATCAGTTCATCATCATCTACACACGTGGATCCGCGATGGTGAAAGCATGGCTTGCCCGCTTCCTACGCATGTTCAATAGTTCAATGGATGAGTGGGTCGCTGGGCTAGATGTTGAGTACACCACAGTCCTGGGACGAGAGAAGGATCTAAAGGATGAAGAGAGGAAGAAGCCCGCCGTGATCCAGGTTTGCATACATAACGTTTGCTTGGTCTACCACATATGCCATGCCGATGTTGAGTGCCAGGATTTTAAGAACTTCCTCAAGGACAAAAGAGTAAAATTCGTTACTGTAGGCTTTAAGAACGACAAAGAAGTCCTGCATCGGATAGGTCTCGTTGTAGGCCAGCCCTTCGATCTCTAGAAGGCAAGCCTGGTGCCTTCCTCTCAATCTTCAATGCTGACCCTGGCAGCGGCCATGATTGATCCTTCGTACGCTAAACTGAAGAAACCTCATCACGAGTTTCATCATGCATGGGAGTCGAAGACATTAGATGAAGATCACATCCTGTACGCAGCAATGGATGCCTACCTTTGTTTAAATATCTACATGGGTTGGATGAAGAAGCAGAGCCTGGTGTCCGGTTCAAGCAAAGAAGCGTCGGCGAAGAGGAAAAGGAAGAGGGACAAGGACGAAGTCGAGGACGTGGACTCGGACTCCGAGTAGGTGGCAGTGCCGTCGCTCATGCTGGTTCTACTGCAGTGTCAAGCTGACTAGTTGCTTAGTTTATTTTCAAGGGTGTGTTGTGCTGAGGCCCCAGCAGAACTATGTTTATGTTCTTTCTCGTTATTTGAACTGTTTAGTATGTATAGTACTAGTACTATGTCTTACTATTGTTCTTCTTGCAGTTGGTACTACTGCTCGTACCTTCGTGTTCCCACTGTACTTAGGGCCAGTTCTATTCGGTCGATTGTAGAGAATACGGTCCCAGGAATCAACATCGCAAAAGAACTCATCTCTTCCTCAGGAATCATCTGAGAATCGTCAGAATCAGTAGTGTATTTGAGAATCGCCATATATGGACGATTCTGGCGATTGTAGGCTGCTCCGCAAATGAAAACGATTCGTCCTAGTGGAATACCCCTATTTGACTTTTTATTTACGGGTCAAATGCCACTCCGGTTCTCTCTCAGGCCAGACCTGTTTCACCTCTCCTCTCTCGTTTCTCTCCGCTCGATCACATGAGGCTAGGGTTCGCTCCGGCGGTGGCAGACCCCGACCCCACCCCGCCCCATCCGTCAGCGCTCAGCTCCGTCCCATCCGCTGGCGCCCCGTCCTGTCCCGTCTGGCCCCGCCCAAGCCGCGTCGCCGGCGCCATCTCTCGCCCCTCTATCGCGACCTCGATCTAGGACCTCACTCCGCCGCGGGTGCCACGCGCTAGAGGATCGAGCTCGTCATTGCTAGTGCGGAAATAGCTCCTCTACATCGACCCTCTCTCAATTTTCTGCAGTTTTGTTTGTTCTTGTGCAAAGAATTTCAGTCTAGGGGTATTACACACATTTTAGCAGACAACTCATACAACAATCACAGATCATAATCTGTGAAAAGAACTGAACGTCTGATTCTCTTGGCAGCTGATTCTTGTGGGCAGTTTTCCAGAATCAGATTCTGGAGAATCATGAGCTGAAAAGAACTGGGCCTTAATACGTTCATACTAGTAGTATAATTTGGGTCAGTCGATTTGTGAAAGAAGTTCGACGGAGCGAAGGAAGAAGACGGCAGAAGAGGTGGAAGAAGCCCTTCTAGCCATCCATGTTGCATCAAACGGCTCACTTGAGTTGACGGACCCAAATTGCTCCTTCAGATTGCAGGATCCACGTGGCATTCAAGGTCTCGAAGGAAGATTCCGCATCCGCACCCGGTTTGCGGGCTCGACGCGCGCGCGACCGGCTTCCGCCGCGACAGCCACCATGCACGCCTCCTCCACACGAGCGAAGACGACAATGACACGCTAGTTCCTCCTCGCTGGCGTGCTAGAGCACGCACTCGTCCTCCTCTTCGTATGCTGCATGCATAGACGCGGCTCCACCAGCTGCTCGCGTGTTTGGCAGCGCGGCGGCATGGCGAAGAGGGACTGCAGACGACGTGAGCGGGCGAGCCTTCGGCTTCATGGAACAGGGATGGCGGCGACACGGCGGTGATGGACGAGAAATTGTTGGCCGGAGCAGGCGGGCGCCAGCATGCACAACAGCGGCGGCGGCATATTGATGAGTGCGCATATGGGAGCTTACTTTAGTTTTATATGAGGTTGGTCAAACTTAAAATAAAATCGTACTAGTACACGTAAACATTAGACTTAGGCAGCGCTTTTATTATTATTTTTTGAAGTTAGTACCACAGCCACGATACAGAATCCTGTGCAAGCGCGTGAACTGCGGCCGCGCGGTCGATTGAACGGTGCGTCATCGTGTCGCGCTCGAAGGACATCCACCGAACCTTTTTGTGTGTGTGAAACCAATCCTTGAATATTACTCAACTTTTTTTCCTAGGAAAGTTCTTGACGCTGCAATATTTCCATATATTTGAATTTAGCTCCAGTTTGTGTTTATTTGGATTTGGACGTTTTAGGTGCGTCCTAGTTTTTTTAATACTTATTTTGTGTGTGTGACTGAGAGAATACCCATTTCTCTCCTTAGGTTTGTTTTCGCTCAATATCTGACTCACACACACACACACACACACACTCACACACACACACACACGCACAGCACAACACACACACACACTCCCCCGAGCACACAATTCATCCCCATCCAAGGTTATACGGTGACCACTCTCGCTTGTCCTTCTTTGCACCCCAACATGCACAACACCTCAATCTTCAAAGAGGGCATCGAGCAGATCGAAGACAGCGACCACACCGCTCTAGAGAATGCGGGGTCATTTGGAAGCAGGGTGATGTGACGATGCCTGACTGACTCCTCCCCCCCCCCCACCCTCTCTCTCTCTCTCTCTTGCACAAAATTACCAATCCCTCTCTCCCCCGCACAAAATTGTCAATCCCTCAACCCATGAGATCCTTCCCCTCTCGTCCATGTTTTTCCAGCTCTCTCATCAAACATGTTGTCTCTTCTCCTTCCACGTATACAGAATCACGTATATTACATGTCTCCATCTTTCTCACAGACCTAACTTCTTCCTCTCTCTTTCTCTCTCTCTCTCTCTCTCTCTCTCTCTGTGTGTGTGTGTGTGTGTGTGTGTGTGTCTCGTTAGGTTTGTCTCCTACTCTCTCGTCCACATACATACAATCTTTCCCGCCCTATCTGCTCCTCTTCAAAAGCTCTCTCTGCACATTTCATTCACACAATGGGATATGTCAAATTGTTGCTTCTATAATGGGTGATGTAGAGTTTTGGTTGTTTTTATTGCATCCTACAAAGTAATAACTATGAAATGCATTTAGATTCTCATTTGACTGGGATTATGTGAGTTTGATCATGTTGTGAAGTACTATAGACCTTGTATACATCTTGGGATTCGACAATGATTGTAACTATTGAATTGTATAGACCATTACATTCGAAGTCAATAGCCTAATATATTTATTTCACAATTTCAACAAATGATTAGTTCACTACAAACTAAGAAAACAAATGTGTACTCCCTCCATTTTTATTTATGTCCGCGTATTAGCATTGGTCAAAGTCAAGTTTTGTAAACTCTGAGAAAGCTTATAACAAAAAATATTAACATATACAATAACAAATAAATACCATTAGATTCATTATTGAATGTACTTCCATATCATACATATTTGTTATGGTAAATGTTTATATTTTTATATAAACTTGGTCAAACTTTAGGAAGTTTGACTTCGGTCAAACCTAATATGTAGAGTTTACTACTACTACTCGCTAGTTGCTTAGCCGAATCACTCAACACGCCACACGGGGAGTCCAGTGTCACAAAATTTTGAGGTCGACGGGAAAATCTCCCGCGACCCTGATTCGAGCAGTGGGAAGTTACCATCATAGCCTTCGGAACAGGCCTACGTACGACGCTTGGTAGGGGGCTGTTTTCGTAACTTCAGGTTCACCCTACCCAGCCAGCCCCACCCCGGCACCAATAGTAGTACACCTAAATACTCCCCATTTTCTATCCCCAATGCAAAATAGACTTCTCCACGGCACCGCAGCCTTCGTGCTCCTCCCCTTTACATCGGCGCACTCGTCCACCGCAGCGCATCTGCCTCATCGACGACCTCGTACGCTGCACTGGAGCCGGTCCACCATCGTCGTCGTAGATGGAGCCTCTTCCCCGGCATCGTCTTCCACGGTCTCGGATCTGCTTCCCGGAAGCCGATGCCAAGCACAGAAGTACCACCGTCGTGGACAATGAACTGACTCCCATTGCCGACCATGACTCACAGAGGCCGCCGCGACCATCGTTCTCCTCCTCGATTGGTAATGTGTGTATTGAATCACTTAGCAGTACAGGTGTAGTTCCAATTTTGTTCATACATACCCTTCAATTTTCCTGGGTGCTATTGTTCCTGTAAAAGTAATTGGTTATAGCCTCCATTGTCCAATAGAATATCAGCTTGTAATTGTACATCGCTCCTGTATCGCGTTGTGCTTGGGTAGGTTTTTCATCTGCAACCAGCAGTGTGGCAAATGATGGAAAGGTTTTTACAACTAGCAAGATGCCCATGCATTGCACGCATCAAGATGCATTTGTATGAGTAGTTTATCTTGTGGGAGAAAAGGATGAACGAGCAAATGCCTTATTTGCAAATCTGGAGAGGGGTATGGGTATCTTTTTGAAAAATTCCCATTTGTTTCCTTCCTATCTGTCAGATATAAATCGGACGGCCTATATTGCAAGAAAAAAAGTATAGAGAAAAAAAGTAGACAGTAAAGGAAGTAGAGATAAATATTAAATATTAAATATAAAATAAATATAACCGTAGAGAAGAGAGTAGAGATAGCAGAGACGTCGGGAAAAAGCGGCCGGGCGTGCGCTAGTTTTGGCGCGCAGCGTCCGGCGCGCTTTATATAATCCAAAGCCCTCCCACTGCTCTGTGCCTTGCCACCGCTCTGTGCCTTGCCACTGCTCTCTCCCCGCTCTTTTTCGCCTCACTGCCGCCGCGCCACCATGCCTCCGTGTCGCCAGGAAACTTGGGGATACTGTGGTGTCCGCGTGCCCCCCCTTCGGTGGCTTCTCCGTCGAGATTCGGTTCTGCAGGATGCGCCTGGGCCTCGGCAATTTTGACACCGCCACCGAGGCCGCCCGCACGTACGACGCGGCAGCGTGGAGCCTCCGGTGGCCTCATAGAACATTGAACTTCCCCAACGTGCCGACGCGGGAGCAGGCGCAGGAGCTCGCGCCTCTGCCGCGGCTTAGCACCGACGAGGATCACCGCGACAACTGGAGGCGGGAGCACCGTCTCAGCATCGCCGAGATGGATGAGGAAGCCATTGCGCTATGGTGCCAACACTTCCCGCATGACATCATCAACGAGCGCGAGTTCTACACGCAAAGGAGGGCAGAGAGGGATAAGAGGAGGGCGGAGCGAGCCGCCTATCGCGAGGACAAGCGTAGGCGAAAAGCGGACGCTCAATTAAACATGAGGCTAGGAGGAGCGTCACCCTTGGAATCTGACGACGATCAGTATCTTCACGCCTACAGTCAGACATTGGAGGAGGACATCACCGAGGAGCAGTCGGACGACGAGGAGTAGTCGAATTATCTTTTTTTGTATCTATCTATGCTGAGAACTATCCTCTACTCTCTAGTATCGACTTCTCGATCTCAGCACTGTAAACGCTTTTTTAAAGCACCGCGCATTGCGGTTCTGTTGGAGATGCTCTAACATGCCAGACGAGTGCTTTAATGTTGCCCACAAGATGCGCGAGTATTACTAGTAGTATTTTTCTTGCCATGTTGAGATTTTGAAACCATGAGTGTGAACATGCGGAGGAGCAATGAAGACCAAACATGGGATATTCGGGACATCTTCAAGGAGCGTGGCAAGTTAAAGAGGAGCTGCACCGAACCTGTAAAACGAGCTTTGGTAAGTAACACCCTTTCAATTACTTTCGTTTAGCCTCGTGTTCTTCGATGTGTATATGTTGTAGTTTCTGTTTCTCTTAAGCGTGGTGTTCTTCGATGTGTAATAAGAAGAGTCTTAATCATCCTAATGCTTTCATTTTTAACTTGATGTAGGAAGTGGGTGTTCTCACCGTGTAGTCTGTTTTTATATTTCTTTTCCTTTTGACTTCAATTCTCCGAGTTCGGTTTATCTGGCTTCTACTAAATGGATCTAGGTTTCTCTGAGTATTGATCTAAAAAAGAAGTAACTTCATGTCAAGATGCAGTTCCTGCGAGGAGGGAAGTATGGTCAACCTCGAGATCATGATTCCAAAATGAGGCTGGATTACACACAAGGTGCCAGTTCCCTAATGATGCTGGATTGGACACAAGGTGCAAATTCCCAGATGATGCTGGATTACACACAAGCCGGGTGGAGTCGTCAGCTGTTCGTGTCCTCGTGGCATTAGTAAAGGCTGAAAGAAAGCATGCAGCAGCCCTTGAGAATGTAGCTGAGTTCCTGAAGAAGCGAAAAGAGCAATCAGATGCTCTCTTCACCCAATCCAAAGAAGAGATGGAAGAAGCCAGAAATAAGCTAGCAGAGGCAGAGCAGGCTAGGCGTCTCCTGCTATCTAAAACTGTTGTCAATACAAAATTTCCTTCATAATAGCTAGGTTCAAATGTTTATCCAGTCAGCATGCCTATTGTGATGTCTGTGCATCTACTAATGTGGCACAAAATGTTTTTTTTTCGGGTCATGTAATAATAACAATTACTTTCCAAACAATAACAGACGAAGCATTGGACATGGTATAGTTCACGCGCAAGCCCGACATTCCAAGTCCAACTTCCACATCAAACTCATGTTCACAGATATCTGCACATTCATACATAATGTCCACAACCATGATTCACTACAAAGCCAAAAAAATGTGAGGAGAGTTATAGATAAAGAAAAACCTCTACTAGTTCCTGCTACCAGTGCGAGCACAACAAGTCAAGACCATGCATAAATTAATTATATTTTAGTCATTTTTTGTGTTCTAAAATGCCTGACGGCTCGCGGAAGGACATGTTGCCGACACACGCGTGGATTCAATGAAGGCAGGCGGGGCAGTCTTAAGCTGCTTGCACGCGGAGAGGAGGCGTGCTCAGCCGAGCCTGCAACGAGTGCGGCCCTCTTGGCTGGCGCGCCGGTTCAGTGCCTGCGCTATGAGAGGTCGCGTCCGTGTCAGAGCAATCACTCCCTCCAGTCCTTTTTTTGTTTGGGTATAACAAAATCTTGTTTTCCATTCACATTTTACAAGTAAAATTCGTGGACAAACTTTGACCCAAAGTACGATGGGGACGAGTAAACCAGAATGGAGGTAGTAGTTTTTTAATCAAAGAAGGGTTTCCCCTTCCGATTACTGAAAACCAGCATCTAAATCTAAACCATAGTATTTGCCCTAGAACTACCAGGTTCAACATATCGTAACATAAACCCATACAACCATACGCCAAGGAGGTACGTAGTACTATGAATTCCATTTTCGCTCCATACCAATCGTTCTAAAAACTACTTACTACTTATAACGTGCCATTTAAAATCGGAACTCTTAACCCCCGCTAAAAAACAATATTTTAAACGTGGCTACTCGGTCTGTGGCAACTGGAGAGCCACCACGCTCCAAGTCGTTCACCTGTGGTCCCGACCATCAACTCCTACAAAGGTCCTCCACCACATACCCGGTCCCCGCGAATGCAGCAATAATGCACCTAGGGTTTTAGGGTTTATTTGTTAACGTCGCCTTTACATAACACTCATGTGTGCGAGACAGCGAGAGGCCGATTGCGTGTATGCGCCTCTTCTCTTCATATATGTACTCCAACGTTTGTCTGGTGTCCAAAAAAATTATAATAACTACTAGCAATGTGCCAATGCGTTGCCACACAATGAAAGTAGATTAATACATTCACCGAATTGATAGAAAAAAAGTCTAGTTTTGAAATACGTATATCACTAAAAATATGTTATGTTTCACTCAAAATATATTCCTTTGGCGGTTTTGATGAGATAAGGGAGGCATGTTGTTGGTTTCAAGATTCGAGAAGTGGTATATGTCTAATTTCTACTCTTACTAGCAAGATGCCCGTGCGTTGCACGGAACATCAAAATCTCGTGGGAGAAAAGGATGAACGAGGGAAGGCCTTATCTGCAAATGTGGTGAAGAGTGTGGGTAAATTGCCATATTTTCCTTCCTATCCGTCAGATATAAATCGGACGACCTACATTGCGGGATGGCAGGCCCACCATCATCACCAACTCTATTTTTTATCCCTACTCTTATAAAAAGCATTGCCGGTGATGATCGTGTGCCTGCCATCCTGCAATATAGGTCGTCCGATCTATATCTAACGGATAGGAAGGAAACTATGGCAATTTTGCAAAAAGATACCCACACCCCTCTCCATATTTGCAAATAAGGTCTTCCCTCGTTCATCCTTTTCCCCCACAAGATAAACTACTCATACAAATGCATCTTGATGTTCCGTTTAATGCATGGCATCTTGCTAGTTGTTGCAAAAAGCCCATGTGTGTGTGAGAGAGAGGGAGAGTGGAGGAGGCAGGAGTGCATGTGTGACAAAGACACAAGTAGTGTGTGTGCGATAAGTATCAGCTTAAAATGAGGTGATAGTGTGTGTGAGTATGATCGAGAGGGCGTGTCTCAAGAAGGGAAGAAAAAGCTACATAGATACAAGGAGCGAGAGAGAGACATGTATGCGATGGTGGAAGCATGAGTGTGCGGGTGTATAAACCTATCTAGAGGCTAGCTAGTCAATAAATGCTTGTGAGAGAAATACGAGTCGGGGTGCGAAAGCGAGAGTTTTGTGTGTGTGAGATAGAGACGGTAGTCGGGAAGGGGGTGGAAGCAGGAGTTGTGTGTGTGTGTGTGTGTCTGTGAGAGAGAGAGAGAGAGAGAGGACACGGTAGTCGGGGTTGTCTGATCGGTGTCAGTCTAGGATGGAGACGAAAAGGAGACCGCCACAAATGTTGTGTCTACAGGAGAGAGAGAGAGAGAGAGAGAGTAATTTTAGTGGTATGAGTCATATGTAGAGACATATAGGGTGTGTGAGAGAATCCCATAGAGAGAAAGACATAGTGAAAGACGAGTGGAGACTATGTGTGTGGCGGTGAAAAAGAAATCTTAGGTACCGAGTGATACCAGAGAACAGTAGAGACGTGAGAGATAATGAAAACCGTGTAATGTATAATGATAGGGAGAGTGTGACACTTCTCAAGGGAGACGTCGAGAGACCCTGTTTGCGAGGATAGGAGAAACATGAAGTGAGCATGCGGGTGAGCTGGAGAAAAGAGAGTGATGGCTACCTGAAGGAGCATGCATGCGAGAGAGATGGGCGTGAAAGGAGTGAACAAAAAAGGGATTCAAATATTTGAATTCAAGATGATGATACATGTAATCCATACTCGAACCAAAATTGATCTATCAAACATGCATACTCATATGAATTCACGCACATCTATGTTATTTAATATGTAGATATTACTGATCCATACATTTTAGTAGAACATAATTTGGTTAAAAAATTTCAAATTCAACCTTAAGATTTCGAGATCGTTGCATTTGTAAATCATATTATACATATAAAGGAGCAGAATTCTTTGTTGTGCTTTTGAAAGTATATATGTAAAAAAATGATGTATATAGAATGTAATTCCAGTTGAGAATGGATCCCGCCCGGAAAAAAATAGTAGAATACAAACGGGATTCGAGTTGAGTTGGCACGGTAAACGTGCACTGTGCAAATTTGAATGAAGCGGGGAAAGTCGCAGTAACCGCCCGAAACCAAAATCTGTGACATGGAAATCACTACTGCCTATCCCTGCCGCGCAAAGCCTATCTGCTGGATTTCTATAGGTTTCGATAGGGGTAGGTTTGTAATTTCACCCAAACATGACGTAACCGCCTCTCACCCGGATTCATACACGGTGGGCGCCAAAACACAGTGTGCCCTCGGCCGAAATCGACTCCCTCCCCGATTCATATTCATACACGATGGGCACCAAAAACAAACTCTCGTCGGCAAATATTCGGTGTATGTGAGATTACCGTCCTATCCCCAACCGACTAATGTTGCTGTGATGTAGTAGAAATTAGAAACAGGGGCAAAGTTTGTAAATTTCCTCGCATTTGAGACAAGCGCGCCCTGACTACATGGTTCCCCCCTTCCTCTCTACCTCCCTTTTCCCCATTCGTACTCCGTGGGCGCCAAAACACCCTCTCCACCCCACCCTCCTCCGTCCGCTGCTGTCCGCCACCCCATCCACTGCCGTCCTCCTCCACCATGCCGGAGCTGATACCCAGACGCCCGCGTCCATTACAAGAGATCGACCCCTCTCATCCACGCCTTCGGACCGGGATCCTTGCATCCCATCCTCTCGCTTCATCCCCGCAGTCGTCCACCTTGCCGGCGCCACTCCTACGACCGTCTCGTCCACCACGCTCGGCCGCCACCGTCTACCCTCCTAGATCTGCTTCCATGCCGCTGACAGCCATCGCTACCGCAGCACCGTCAAATTCTCACTAGATGCGTACACGGCGCGGCACCAGAGGCGGTACTCTTTCATATCTTCTCAACTTATTTATCGCAGCAAGAAAATAGATCGCCATTGCTTTACTCTGATTTCTTGTCTTGTACGGTTTGCACCTTCAGATCCGCCATGGCACGCTCAACACTATACTCCCATTGCTTATGGTTTTCCCCTTTTATATTCCACACTAGTTAAATCACAGTAGACTAAATTTCAAAATTGGGTCAGTCGATTTTTCAGAGCTCGCCGGAGATCGCCGGTGTGATCCAAGGGGCTCGGGTGGTTGTGGGGCCTCGCCGAATGAAGAAAACTCGATGTGGGTGGGTGTGGGGGTGGAGGAGGAACACAGGCGGTGGCGGCCCGTGCGGTGTTCTGTATGGGAAGAATCACAAACGAGGAAGAAGAAGGGTTAGGAGACGTAGGATCTTCATCCAACCGCCTGAAATGGTCGAGAGACAGCTGGGAGTTGCATTCTTAATGCGCTCTGGTTCATCATGTGTGGGCACTGCGCAACCAACATTTTATTATCCAAAATCTGCTTGCTCTTCTTTACCATGTTCGATAAGAGCTGTGACACAAAACGTAGGACCAACTCCAGCAGAATGTACCCATACTTCACTGGCCACACCACTAGCCCCACCACACAGGACCTGCACTCCAGCAAAAGGTATACCGATTTCATTTGCCATAGCACCAGCTGTACCACAGAAAAATCCCACTCCAGCAAAAAGTACAGCAAGTCCACCGGCCGAAGACCTATCCCAACTGTAGAGACGGCCAATTCCTGCAGATTGGAACCCCATTCCATTTATTCCCAGTTTAAAAGACAATGCTTTCAATGTTGTTAGGGAGTACGTGCATATATTCCCATCATGGGAAGATTATTGTGAAGACAAACACCATTTTCACATCTTCCTGTCCAACTTATGTGTAAGTGCTATTATTCATGGTTATTATTTTCATGTTTTCTGCTGATTGAACACATCAATGATTTACATTACATTGTTGTAACTAGGCGAGGGTCAATCTGGATAGACATGACGAGGAAAGCTTGCTTGTGCTTTTCAAGGAAGCATTGCAGCAGTATCGGTGTTACCTGAGGAAATCACACTTTGGTGGCAAATCTATAAATGAATTTCCGGTGAAGTCTCCTGTGCTAAATTTAGAAGACATTGAATGGAAAAACATTGTTATGCATTGGTCTCGTTCCCAGGATGAGGTACTGTCTATGAAATCACATGACAATTTGAACTTCTACTTTTCTGCATGTGCCTTACGGATCTTGTTTGCAGGAAATCTGCTCGAAGAAGAATTCCAGTTTGAAAAGAACGACAGGATATCGCAAATATGTTGCCCGCTACTTTGCTCTTGTTAGTAACTATTGTCCTGTATCACTGTACTTGCATACATACCTGGTTCATTATGTGACAGCAGTATGCATGATAGCTTGCTTATCAATTGTTCGCTCCAAATTCTTCAGTATCCAATGCCAATGTTTTTTAGCTCTGCATTGTTCTTGTAAGTACATGTTGTCCTTTATCAGTGTACTTATAATGACAGGTAGTTGTTCATGTACCATCACTCTGCAGCTTATTTTCCTTTGCCCTCCATTTTCTACACATCAGATCTATATTTACTCTTACCATAAGGTTGGTACTGAAGAAGTTTAGTTGTGCATTGCTCTTGGCTGTACCTTTTGCCTGTATCACTGCACTTACATTTATAGCTACTTGGTTATGTAGCATCACTCTTCATCTTATCTTAAATATTCTCCATTTTTTTGTATATTATCACATCTATATTTACTCTTAACAAAATGTAGAATAAAGGCAATGCTTATGAAGAAGATTATGTGGTAAACTTCTTGAATTCCCCCCCCCCCCATCAGCATGGACAAGGCCTTTATAGAGCCTGTCTTCACCAATAATGTAAGTTTGTCCATCTCAAGCCTTCAAACTTTGTTGTATATATTTGGTTAGGCATGACTGCAACAGCTATTTATTTTTGGTGTTTGCATCAAATTGCATGTTCAAAGTTTATTATGTACTCCCTTTGTTCCAAAATAGATGAGCCAATTTTGTACTGAAGTTAGTATAAAGTTGGGTCATCTATTTTAGAACGGAGGGAGTAGTTCATAAACAAAAGTTTGTCCTTTCTCAATTTAAGTTTTCAGTTGTACAACCAAGTTCCTTATTCATACCATGTAAATTAAAGTATACAGAGCAAGTGATCTTCTTTTGCACTGCATGTATGCTTCTGTTCTTCATCCGTAATCCAGTGGTGTGGTGAACCTACCCACTATAGCACAATGTCATATTCTGCAATGTCTTAACTATGAACAATGTCATATCATTCTACTACTCCCTCCGTCCGAAAATACTTGTCATTGAAATGGATGTATCTAGATGTAGGGATAAATTGACAGCACACTAACCATTGATACTTATGAGTTCTTGATCTGTAATCCAGTGGTGTCGTGAAGCTGCCAACTCCTTCACAATGTCATTTCCTGCCATATCTTGACCTGAACAATACCATATTGTGTTAATGCAATTTTAAACTGTGTCACTTTATTCGTCAGTAAGAAATGTGATGAATTGTCAGCACTGATACTTTTATGTGCAAAACCTGTCATCTGTCTGCTTGTTTATCTTTCAGAGTGAGGAAGATTTAAGTTTTGAACAAGCGCAGTCTTATCATCTTGCTCAGCTGCTTGCGCTACAGCTCCCCAGATGGGCTAACCTTTCTTGAACTCTATTGAAGTGCTGTCAGTTTGTATATTATTTTGTCGGCATGTTTATTTGCACTAGTGGCGATCTTTGATGCCCAGTGTATGTAATCTGCTGTCTGCTTGTGCTTTATTATCATAGTGGCGAACTTTGATGCCCAGTGGATGTAATATGCTGTAATTTCTTTATTTTATAGTCTAGGTTTTTTCTTATTCACGATGCTGTAGTTATTTTACTGTCTTCGCAGTAAACCGGCCAAACCGTAAAATTATGGTACATAATCGGGCCGTCATGCAATCACGATGTAGGTTGGGCCTGAAACGTGTCGAACAGCTAACAGGCCGGCAGCAGGCCGAAATGAACCCCGGCCCATGATTGTGCAAATCAAATCATGGGCTTTTAACAGGCCAAAATTGTCTCGGTCCTTGTTTGGCCCAATCAGATATCGGCTGCAAGCAGGCCGGATGCAAACCGGGTCGTAGTTAGGCCCAACTATACGACAGGCATTTACCTGGTCCTCTATAGTCAGGCCTGAAATTAATATAGGGCCGAAATGTTAAACGGGTCCTTAAGAGGCCAAAACTAATGTCAGGCCGAATTACTAAGTGGGCCTCTAGTAAGTGGGCCCAAAAGCATAGTGTCCAGTTGATGGGCCGAATCTGATATGGGCCATAATTGAGCCCATAGCCTCTTAAAGGGTCGTGCCTGATCTGGGTCGTAATTTGGCCCAGAACATGGTAGGCTTTTAACGGGCCGGATCTCATATGGGCCACTATTAGGCCCGGAACGTGGCAGGCTATTAATGGACCGGATCAAATATGGGCCGGCATTTGGCCCAAAACATGGCAGCCAGTTAATGGGCCGGCCTACTAGGGCCCTCAAATTCTTGTGGTCCTATAGCTGGGCCGGCCCGTTAATGTCGGTGAAATCTCGTGGGCCTTTAGTCGGGACGGCCCATTATGATCCGCAAGAATCTTGTGGGCCTTTACCTAGGCCGGCCCATTATGGCAAACAAAAATCTTGTGGGCCTTTACCTGGGACGGCCCATTATAGCCCGCAAAATCTTGTGGGCCGTTAGCTGGGCCAGCCCATTATGGCCCGCAAAATCTCGTGGGCCTTTAGCTAGGCCGGCCCATTATGGTCCGCAAAATCTTGTGGGCCTTTAGTTGGGCCGGCCCATTTAAACTTGATGGGCCGGTCCACGTTGTCAACATATCATAGGCGCATCTCGCCCATTGGATGAGTGACACCTGTGCCAGCGCGGACCTGACACGTGTCTCCTCCAGCCAATGATGATTTTACACATGGAAAATCCCCATTGGTCGGGGCTGTTAACGGGTTATCGGATCCAAAACCCGACCCGATAGCTTAACGGCGTTCCGTTACGGTGGATGCCATGTGTCGGTAACCCTTGACGAAAGCACTTCTGTGACGCGCGATCTATCGTCGTGGAAGTGGACACTTCCGTGATGATAATTTTTGTAATGTCATGGAACACTTCTATGACAGCACAGATATGACTATCTTAATTCTGTCATAAATTTGTCATGGATGTACATGCATGACAAAAAACGCGACCTACTGTGACAAACACGTATCATCACGGAAGTGTATTTTTTTGGTAGTGTAGCCAAAAGAATACAGACATCAATCCTTGACGCAGAAGCGGAAAGCAAACCAGGAGTCAAGCACTTACTGGTCGGCAGTCGCGGGCTCAAGCGGCCTCTAGCAAAGCTTGAAGCCTGAAAGCCTCCTGCGGGGATCAGCCTCGGGAGGTCCAGAAGCATAAGGTGCATCAGAGGGGCTGGAGCTGGCTTCAGGCAGCCCCAGGGCCGGAGTAGACCCTTGGGAGATCAGCCCCGTCATGTCCTTCCTTGGGACCAAGGGCGGGTCCTTTCCCCCTCGCCTGGCGCCGGCCTCGTCGTCGTCCGGCATGGAACGAAGGGCGCTGGACCTGCGCCAAGGGGAGGTCTCCCTCGTCCCCTCGGCGGTCGCCTCGGAGTCATGCTCTTCCTCCTCCTCCTCATCTTCCTCCTCCCCCCTGCTGGAGTCGTCGGAGGACAAGTCCACCGTTGCCATCGCTGCCAGATCCTCGGGAGCTTCTGCCGGTACCAGTCCGTCCCTGTTGAAGGTGGGAATGGCACTCACTACTGGCTCCCAGTCATCACGGAGGAACAAGGGGACCGGAGATCCCTCCGGGCTTGCCACATCTTCCTCAACCAAGGAGCGGAGGGCAGCGGCCAGATCCTCGTCAGCCAGGGCCACCGAACTCAGGCGAAGGACGACGTCCTCATCCCCGAGCCTCCACAATGGGCACGAGTGCGCCTGAAATGGAGCCACCCGGTGCACCAAGAACTCCCTCAGGAGCACGGCCTAGGTCAGCTTTGCCGCCCTCAGGTTGCCCGGCCTCAGGTCCGTGTTCATCTTCTCCAGCACTAGTTTCGCCCGACGGTCGTCGAGCTTCGCACGAGACCACGCGTCGACGGCCTGGGGTTGCCCCGTGGGCAGCACCAGTCGGGGTGGACGCGCCCGACGTCCATCATGACCCACTTGCTCCGGAAGCCGTCGGTCCTCTTCCCAGTCTTCGATATGGCGTTGGCTTTAGAGTATGTAACAAAGCCCGCACACGCAGAGATGTGAGCACCAGAAACTCGGAGGGAGAAGAAATGGCGCAGCAAGGCCACCGAGGGCATCACCCCAACGTGTGCCTCGCAGTAGTAGGCAAAGATCGCTAGGAGAAGGACAGAGTTGGGGTGGAGATGTAGGGCATGCAGGTTGTATTGGTGGAGAACAGCAAGGAAGAACTCGGAGAAAGGAGGCACCAGACCAGCGATGATGGCACTCATGAAGAACGGATAGAAGGTGCTCCCCTTGCCTTCTGGCTGAGCAGAACCGGGCCGAATCACGGTCTCCCCCATTTCGCTCCCCTGCGCCGCCGTCATCAGGCACGTGAGGGTGAGATTCTTCTCCGTCATGTTCAGGGGATCCACAGTCGGCGAGTACCAGGCTAGTGGGGCCCTGACCGGGGTCTTGCGAGGTGCCATTGCTCACCGGAGGTGAGAGGTTGAGGCAGATCTGGAAGATTGCGTAAGCAAGAGGGTGAAGGGCAAGAAAGGGGATCTTAAGCAAGGGGGACAAGAGCAGTGAAGGAAAACCTAACCAAGGCCAGCCCT
This sequence comes from Triticum aestivum, assembly GCF_018294505.1. Classification (NCBI taxonomy): domain Eukaryota; kingdom Viridiplantae; phylum Streptophyta; class Magnoliopsida; order Poales; family Poaceae; genus Triticum; species Triticum aestivum. Next base: position 502,885,679 of record NC_057795.1, on the reverse strand, counting down.
TTTGTCAGATGGACAGTTGCCGAGGCGTCGTGGGAAAGCAGAGATGCCCACCTCCAATCAACCGCCACGCGGTACCCAAGGTCGCAGGTTGTTGGGGCCCACGGCGCTCCGCACTTGCCCCTTCGCTTCTCTGCTAAGTCAAGTCTGGGTGCGCCTTGGGCCCGGGGCTACTGTTGGCGTTCTGGGAACGGGGGTCCCCAGACTTGCCTGCCTGCGGCCCACGGCGTGGCTCTGGTGGTGGCCCAGTGCGGCCCATCTTCATCGACTCAAGTTCAAGACCCTCGCGAGGGTCCAAGCCTCGCGAGGCGGACGACATAAGGCTTCTCAAGGAGCGGCCTCGCCAAGCAAGCTCGCGAGGAGGCGGCGAGATCAAGGCAAGGGTACCTCGCGAGGTGCTCATGACGCAAGCCATGACGATCGAGACCAGGCGGGCGCCAGGCGGGCGCCGGCCTGTGCAGTGTCCTTGTTTCCTCTTTGGTGCAAAGGGGGCAAGCATAGACCAAGGCATCAGGAAAAGGCTACCGTTTTGGTGCAACAAGACCAAGACCAACAGAGCGGCAGGGCGGAGGTCACCGTAGAGCCCAAGACGGCGTCAGCACCAGAGTCTTTGGCAGTCGAAGACCAACTTTAGTCAGGATAAGTTGTACTATATGTTCCCCTTCAAAATGGCCGTTGTTGGCGCCCTTCCCGCTCAATATTTGGGAAGAGGACCAGGGCCTCTATATATAGGGCTAGCCACCATAGGGGAAGGGATCCGACGGTGATGGATCCGGGAAGAACATGCATCTCGAGCAGGTCTTCCAACCTGAGATCAAATCCTTCCCAAGCAGAACACCACCATAAGAACACCCCTCGCGAGGTTGTTCTTCCTCTGTACTGTTCATCACCAGCCCCTGGGGCAATCCACACACCACACACTAGAGTAGGGTATTACACCACAATGGTGGCCTGAACCAGTATAAACCTCGTGTCCCTTGTGTTGTTCATCGTGTAGCCTAGATTCTCAGTGAGGTGTTGGAACGTGGATTGGTAGAGGAAAGATCTTCGCGCGCACCCCAGAGTCCGAACCTTAAGGGTCTTGCCAGAACCCAACATCTGACACAACCCTTTTGCCATTCTTCTTGAAGTTCCCCTTCTTCCCTTTGCCTGTTTCTTGTAACTAGTGGTCTTATTGACCATCAACACTTGATGCTCCTTTTTGATTTCTACCTCCGCAGCCTTTAGCATCACGAAGAGCTCGGGAATAGTCTTGTTCATCCCTTGCATATTATAGTTCATCACGAAGCTTTTGTAGCTTGGTGGTAGTGGTTGAAGAACTCTATCAATGACACTATCATCAGGAAGATTAACTCCCAGTTGAGTCAAGTGGTTGTGGTACCCAGACATTCTGAGTATATGTTCACTAACAGAACTATTCTCCTCCATTTCACAGTCGTAGAACTTATTGGAGACTTCATATCTCTCAATCCGGGCATTTTCTTGAAATATTAACTTCAACTCCTAGAACATCGCATATGCTCCATGACGTTCAAAACATCGTTGAAGTCCCGGTTCTAAGCCGTAAAGCATGGCACACTGAACTATCGAGTAGTCATCAGCTTCGCTCTGCCAGACGTTCTTAATGTCATCAGTAGCATCTGCAGCAAGCCTGGCACCAAACGGTGCTTCCAGGATGTAATTCTTCTATGCATCAATGACGATAATCCTCAAATTACGGACCCAGTCCGTGTAGTTGCTGTCATCATCTTTCAATTTAGCTTTCTCTAGGAACGCATTAAAAGTCAAAGGAACGGTAGCACGGGCCATTGATCTACAACAACATAGACATGCAAAATACTATCAGGTACTAAGTTCATGATAAATTAAAGTTCAATTAATCATATTACTTAAGAACTCCCACTTAGATAGACATCCCTCTAATTATCTAAGTGATCACGTGATCCAAATCAACTAAACCATGTCCGATCATCACGTGAGATGGAGTAGTTTTCAATGGTGAACATCACTATGTTGATCATATCTACTATACAATTCACACTTGACCTTTCGGTCTCAGTGTTCCGAGGCCATATCTGCATATGCTAGGCTCGTCAAGTTTAACCCGAGTATCCTGCATGTGCAAAACTGTCTTGCACCCGTTGTATGTGAATGTAGAGCTTATCACACCCGATCATCACGTGGTGTCTTGGCATGACGAACTGTAGCAACGGTGCATACTCAGGGAGAACACTTATACCTTGAAATTTAGTAAGGTATCATCTTATAATGCTACAGATGTTCTAAGAAAGATAAGATGCATACAGGATAAACATCACATGCAATCATAATACGTGACATGATATGGCCATCATCATCTTGTGCTCATGATCTCCATCACTGAAGCATCATCATGATCTCCAACGTGACCGGCGCGACACCTTGATCTCCATCATAGCATCGTTGTCGTCTAGCCAACTATTGTTACTACGACTATCGCTACCGCTTAGTGATAAAGTAAAACAATCACATGGCAATTGCATTCCATACAATAAAGCGACAACCATATGGCTCCTGCCAGTTGCCGATAACTTTGTTACAAAACATGACCATCTCATACAACAAATTATATCACATCATGCCTTGACCATATCACATCACAGCAAGCCCTGCAAAAACAAGTTAGACGTCCTCTACTTTTTTGTTGCAAGTTTTACATGGCCGCTACGGGCTTCTAGCAAGAACCGTTCTTACCTACGCATCCAAACCACAATGATTTTTCGTCAGGTGTGTTGTTTTAACCTTCAACAAGGACTGGGCGTAGTCACACTTGATTCAACTAAAGTGGGAGAAACAGACACTCACCAGCCACCTATGTGCGAAGCACGTCGGTAGAACCAGTCTCGCGTAAGCGTACGCATAATGTCGGTCTGAGCCGCTTCATCCAACAATACCACTGAATCAAAGTATGACATGCTAGTAAGCAGTATGACTATTATCGCCCACAACTCTTTGTGTTCTACTCGTGCATAAAACATCTACGCATAGACCTGGCTCGGATGACACTATTGGGGAACGCAGAAATTTCAAAATTTTCGTACGATCATGCAAGATCTATCTAGGTGATGCATAGCAACGAGAGGGGAGAGTCTTGTCTACGTACCCTCGTAGACCGAAAGCAAAAGCGTTAGGACAACGAGGTTGATGTAGTCGTATGTCTTTACGATCCGACCGATCCTAGCACCGAAGGTACGGCACCTCCGCGATCTACACACGTTCAGCTCGGTGATGTCCCATGAACTCTAAATCCAGCTAAGGTCGAGGGAGAGTTTCGCCAGCACGACGGCATGGTGACGGTGATGATGAATTTACCGGCGCTGGGCTTCGCCTAAGCACTACGACGATATGACCGAGGTGGAAATCTATGGAGGTGCGCACCACACATGGCTAAACAATCAACTTGTGTGTCCTAGGGTGCCCCCCTGCCCCCGTATATAAAGGAGCAATGGGGGGAGGCCGGCTGGCCCTCATGGGGCGCGCCCCAAGTAGGATTCCTACTAGGAATCCTATTCCTAGTAGGTTTCCAACAAGGGAAGAAAGGGGGAAGGAAGGAGAGGGAGAGGGGGAAGGAAAGGGGGGCGCCCCCCTCCTCCTATTCGGACTTAACGGGAGGGGGTGCGTGGCCTACCTTGGTCAGCCGTTCTCTCTCTCCACTAGGGCCCATCGAGGCCCATTAGGTCCCCCGGGGGTTCTGATGACCCTCCGGCACTCCGGTTTTATCCGAAACTTCTCCGGAACACTTCTGGTGTCCGAATATAGTCATCCAATATATTAATCTTTATGTCTCGACCATTTTGAGACTCCTCGTCATGTCCATGATCAGATCCGGGACTCCGAACACCCTTCAGTACATCATATCACATAAACTCATAATACCAATCGTCATCGAACCTTAAGCGTGCGGACCCAACGGGTTCGAGAACTATGTAGACATGACCGAGACACGTCTCCGGTCAATAACCAATAGCGGAACCTGGATGCTCATATTGTTTCCTACATATTCTATGAAGATCTTTATCGGTCAAACCTCATAACAAGATACGTTGTTCCCTTTGTCATTAGTATGTTACTTGCTCGAGATTCGATCGTCGGTATCATCATACCTAGTTTAATCTCGTTACTGGCAAGTCTCTTTACTTGTTCCATAATACTTCATCCCACAACTAACTCATTTGTCATAATGCTTGCAAGGCTTATAGTGATGATTATTACTGAGAGGGCCCAGAGATACCTCTCTGAAACACGGAGTGACAAATCCTAATCTCGATCTATGCCAACCCAACAAACACCTTCGAAGACACTTGTAGAGCACCTTTATAATCACCCATCTACGTTGTGACGTTTGGTAGCACACAAAGTGTTCCTCCGGTATTCGGGAGTTGCATAATATCATAGTCTAAGGAACTTGTATAAGTCATGAAGAAAGTAGTAGCAATGAAACTGACACGATCATAATGCTAAACTAACGGATGGGTCATGTCCATCACATCATTCTCCTAATAATGTGATCCCATTCATCAAATGACAACACATGTCTATGGTTAGGAAACATAACCATCTTTGATTAACGGGCTAGTCAAGTAGAGGCATACTAGGGACTATATGTTTTGTCTATCTATTCACACATGTACTAAGTTTCCAGTTAATACAATTCTAGCATGAATAATAAAAATTTATCATGAATTAAGGAAATAAATAATAACTTTATTATTGCCTCTAGGGCATATTTCCTTCAGTCTCCCACTTGCACTAGAGTCAATAATCTAGATTACATAGTAATGATTCTAACACCCATGGAACTTTGGTGTTGATCATATTTGGCTAGTGGAAGAGGCTTAGTAAACAAGTCTGTAACATTCAGATCCGTGTGTATCTTGCAAATCTCTATGTCCCCTTCCGACACTTGATGGCAGATGGAATTGAAGCATCTCTTGATGTGCTTGGTTCTCTTGTGAAATCTGGATTCCTTTGCCAAGGCCATTGCGCCAGTATTGTCACAAAAGATTTTCATTGGACCCGGTGCACTAGGTATGACACATAGATTGGATATGAACTCCTTCATCCAAACTCCTTCATTCGCTGCTTCCGAAGCAGCAATGTACTCCGCTTCACACATAGATCCTGCCATGACGCTCTGTTTGGAACTGCACCAACTGACAGCTCCTCCATTCAATAAAGATACGTATCTGGTTTGCGACTTAGAGTCATCTGGATCAGTGTCAAAGCTTGCATCGACGTAATCGTTTACGACGAGCTCTATTTCACCTCCATAAATGAGAAACATATCCTTAGTCCTTTTCAGGTATTTAAGGATGTTCTTGACTGTTGTCTAGTGTTCCACTCTGGGATTACTTTGGTACCTCCCTGCTATGCTTATAGCAAGACATACATCAGGTCTGGTACACAACATTGCATACATGATAGAACCTACGGTTGAAGCATAGGGAATGACTTTCATTTTCTCTCTATCTTCTGCAGTGGTCGTGCATTGAGTCTGACTCAACTTCACACCTTGTAACACATGCAAGAACCCTTTCTTTGACTGATCCATTATGAACTTCTTCAGAACTTTATCAAGGTATGTGCTTTGTGAAAGTCCAATTAAGCATCTTGATCTATCTCTATAGATCTTGATGCCCAATATGTAAGCGACTTCTCCAAGGTCTTTCATAGAAAAACTCTTATTCTAGTATCCCTTTATGCTATCCAGAAATTCTATATCATTTCCAATCAACAATATGTCATCTGCATATAAGATTAAAAATGCTACAGAGCTCCCACTCACTTTCTTGTAAATACAGGCTTCTCCAAAAGTTTGTATAAAACCATATGCTGTAATCACACTATCAAAGCGTTTATTCCAACTCCGAGAGGCTTGCACCAGTCCATAAATGGATCGCTGGAGCTTGCACACTTTGTTAGCATCCTTTGGATCGACAAAACCTTCTGGTTGCATCATATACAACTCTTCTTCCAGAAATGCTTTCAGGAATGCAGTTTTGACATCCATTTGCCAAATTTCATAATCATAAAACGCAACAATTGCTAACATAATTCGGACAGACTTAAGCATCTCTACAGGTGAGAAAGTCTCATTGTAGTTAACTCCTTGAACTTGTCAAAAACCTTTCGCAACAAGTTGAGCTTTGTAAGCAGTAACATTACCGTCTGCGTCGGTCTTCTTCTTAAAGATCCATTTATTTTCTATGGCTTGCCGATCATTGGGCAAGTCCACCAAAGTCCATACTTTGTTCTCATACATGGATCCCATCTCAGATTTCATGGCCTCAAGCCATTTCGCGGAATCTGGGCTCATCATCGCTTCCTCATAGTTTGTAGGTTCTTCATGGTCTAGTAACATGACTTCCAGAACTGGATCCACTCTGGTGTGGATCTTACTCTGGAAGACCTACGAGGTTCTGTAGTAACTTGATCTGAAGCTTCATGATCATCATCATTAGCTTCCTCACTAATTGGTGTAGGAATCACGTGAACTGATTTCTGTGATGAACTACTTTCCAATAAGGGAGAAGGTACAATTATCTCATCAAGTTCTACTTCCTCCCACTCACTTCTTTCGTGAGAAACTCCTTCTCTAGAAAGGATCCATTCTTAGCAACAAAGATTTTGCCTTCAGATCTGTGATAGAAGGTGTACCCAACAGTTTCCTTTTGGTATCCTACGAAGATGCATTTCTCTGATTTGGATTCGAGCTTATTAGGTTGAAGCTTTTTCACATAAGCATCACAGCCCCAAACTTTAAGAAACGACAACTTTGGTTTCTTGCCAAACCACAGTTCATAAGGCATCGTCTCAACGGATTTTGATGGTGCCCTATTTAAAGTGAATGCATCCGTCTCTAAAGAATAACCCCAAAACGACAGCGGTAAATCAGTAAGAGACATCATAGATCGCACCATATCCAATAAAGTACGGTTACGGCATTTGGACACACTATTTCAATGTGGTGTTCCAGGTGGCGTTAATTGTGAAACTATCCCATGTTGTTTCAAATGAAGACAAACTCGTAACTCAAATATTCTCCTCCACGATCAGATGGTAGAAACTTTATTTTCTTGTTATGATGATTTTCCACTTCACTCTGAAATTCTTTGAACTTTTCAAATGTTTCGGACTTTTGCTTCATTAAGTAGATATAACCATATCTGCTCAAATCATCTGTGAAGGTAAGAAAATAACGATACCCACCACGATCCTCAATACTCATTGGACCACATACATCGGTATGTATTATTTCCAACAAGTCAGTAGCTCGTTCCGTTGTTCCAGAGGACGGAGTTTTAGTCATCCTGCCCATAGGCACGGTTCGCAAGCACCAAGTGATTCATAATCAAGTGATTCCAAAAGTCCATCAGCATGGAGTTTCTTCATGCGCTTTACACCGATATGACCAAAACGGTAGTGCCACAAATAAGTTACATTATCATTATTAAACTTATATCTTTTGGCTTCAACACTATGAATATGTGTATTACTACTATCGAGATTCAACAAAAATAGACCACTCATCAGGGGTGCATGACCATAAAAGATATTACTCATATAAATAGAACAATCATTATTCTCCAATTTAAATAAATAATCGTCTCGCATTAAACAAGATCTAGATATAATGTTCATGCTCAACGCTGGCACCAAATAACAATTATTCAGGTCTAAAACTAATCCCGATGGTATATGTAGAGGTAACGTGCCGACCGCGATCACATCGACTTTGGAACCATTTCCCACGCGCATCGTCACCTCGTCCTTAGCCAATCTTCACTTAATCCGTAGCCCCTGTTTCGAGTTGCAAATATGGGCAACAGAACCAGTATCAAATACCCAAGCGCTACTGCAAGCATTAGTTAAGTACACATCAATAACATGTATATCAAATATACCTTTCACTTTGCCATCCTTCTTATCCGCCAAATACTCGGGGCAGTTCCGCTTCCAGTGACCAGTCCCTTTGTAGTAGAAGCACTCAGTTTCAGGCTTAGGTCCTGACTTGGGTTTCTTCTCTTGAGCAGCAACCTTTTTGCCATTCTTCTTGAAGTTCCCCTTCTTCCCTTTGCCCTTTTTCTTGAAACTAGTGGTCTTATTGACCATCAACACTTGATGCTCCATTTTTATTTCTACCTCCGCAGCCTTTAGCATAGCGAAGAGCTTAAGAATAGTCTTGTTCATCCCTTGCATATTATAGTTCATCATGAAGCTTTTTTACCTTGGTGGCAGTGATTGAAGAACTTTGTCAATGACACTATCATCAGGAAGATTAACTCCCAATTGAGTCAAGTGGTTGTGGTACCCAGACATTCTGAGTATATGTTCACTGACAGAACTATTATCCTCCATTTTACAGCCGTAGAACTTATTGGAGACTTCATATCTCTCAATCCGGGCATTTGCTTGAAATATTAACTTCAACTCCTGGAACATCTCATATGCTCCATGATGTTCAAAACGTCGTTGAAGTCCCGATTCTAAGCCGTAAAGCATGGCACACTAAACTATTGAGTAGTCATCAGCTTTGCTCTGCCAGACGTTCTTAACATCATTAGTAGCATCTGTAGCAGGCCTGGCACCCAACGGTGCTTCCAAGACGTAATTCTTTTATGCAGCAATGAGTATAATCCACAAATTACGGACCCAGTCCGTGTAGTTGCTGCCATCATCTTTCAACTTAGCTTTCTCTAGGAACGCATTAAAATTCAAAGGAACAGTAGCACGGGTCATTGATCTACAACAACATAGACATGCAAAATACTATCAGGTACTAAGTTCATGATAAATTAAAGTTCAATTAATCATATTACTTAAGAACTCCCACTTAGATAGACATCCCTCTAATTATCTAAGTGATCATATGATCCAAATCAACTAAACCATGTCCGATCATCACGTGAGATGGAGTAGTTTTCAATGGTGAACATCACTATGTTGATCATATCTACTATATGATTCACGCTCGACCTTTCGGTCTCAGTGTTCCGAGGCCATATCTGCATATGCTAGGCTCGTCAAGTTTAACCCGAGTATTCTGCGTGTGCAAAGCTGGCTTGCACCCGTTGCATGTGAACGTAGAGCTTATCACACCCAATCATCACGTGGTGTCTTGGCATGACAAACTGTAGCAACGGTGCATACTCAGGGAGAACACTTATACCTTGAAATTTAGTAAGGGATCATCTTATAATGCTGCCGATGTTCTAAGCAAGATAAGATGCATAAAGGATAAACATCACGTGCTATCATAATATGTGACATGATATGGCCATCATCATCTTGTGCTCATGATCTCCATCACCGAAGTATCGTCATGATCTCCAAAGTCACCGGCGCGACACCTTGATATCCATCATAGCATCGTTGTCGTCTGGCCAACTATTGTTACTATGACTATCGCTACCGTTTATTGATAAAGTAAAACAATTACATGGCAATTGCATTGCATACAATAAAGCGACAACCATATGGCTCCTGCCAGTTGCCGATAACTTTGTTACAAAACATGATCATCTCATACAACAAATTATATCACATCATGCCTTGACCATATCACATCACAGCAATCCCTACAAAAACAAGTTAGACGTCCTCTACTATGTTGTTGCAAGTTTTATGTGGCTGCTACGGGCTTCTAGCAAGAACCGTTCTTACCTACGCATCAAAACCACAATGATTTTTCGTCAACTGTGTTGTTTTATCCTTCAACAAGGATCGGGCGTAGTCACACTCGATTCAATTAAAGTTGGAGAAACATACACTCACCAGCCACCTATGTGCGAAGCACGTCGGCAGAACCAGTCTCGCGTAAGCGTATGCGTAATGTCGGTCTCAGCCGCTTCATCCAACAATACCGCTAAATCAAAGTATGACATGTTGGTAAGCAGTATGACTATTATCGCCCACAACTCTTTGTGTTCTACTCGTGCATATAACATCTACGCATAGACCTGGCTCGGATGCCACTGTTGGGGAACGCAGTAATTCAAAATTTTCCTACGATCGCGCAAGGTCTATCTAGGTGATGCATAGCAACAAGAGAGGAGAGTGTTGTCTATGTACCCTCGTAGACCGAAAGCGGAAGAGAAATGACAACGCGGTTGATGTAGTCGTATGTCTTTATGATCCGGCCGATCCTAGCACCGTAGCTACGGCACCTCCGCAATCTGCACACATTCAGCTCGGTGACGTCCCACGAACTCTAGATCCAGCTAAGGTTGAGGGAGAGTTTCGCCAGTACAACAACGTGGTTACGGTGATGATGAAGTTACCGTCGCAGGGCTTCGCCTAAGCACTACGCCGATATGACCGACATGCAAATCTATGGAGGGGGGCACCGCACAAAGCTAAACAATCAACTTGTGTGTCCTAGGGTGCCCCCTGCTACCGTATATAAAGGAGCAAGGGGTGAGGCTGGCCGGCCCTCATGGGGAGCGCCCCAAGTAGGATTCCTACTAGGAATCTTATTCCTAGTAGGTTTCCAACAAGGGAAGAGAGGGGGCAGGAAGGAGAGGGAGAGGGGGAAGGAAAGGTGGGCGCCGCCCCTCCCCCTTCCTTGTCCTATTCAGACTCAAGGGGAGGGGCACGTGGCCTGCCCTGGCCGACCCTTCTCTCTCTCCACTAGGGCCCATCGAGGCCCATTAGTTCCCCCGGGGGTTCCGATAACCCTCTGGCACTCCGGTTTTATCCGAAACTTCTCCGGAACACTTCCGGTGTCCGAATATAGTCATGCAATATATCAATCTTTATGTCTCGGCCATTTTGATACTCCTCGTCATGTACATGATCATATCCGCGACTCCGAACAACCTTCGGTACATCATATCACATAAACTCATAATACCAATCGTCATCGATAGTTAAGCGTGCGGACCCTACGGGTTCGAGAACTATGTAGACATGACCGAGGCATGTCTCCGGTCAATAAACAATAGCGCAACCTGATGATCATATTGGTTCCTACATATTCTATGAAGATCTTTATCGGTCAAACCGCATAACAACATACGTTGTTCCCTTTGTCATCGGTATGTTACTTGCCCGAGATTCGATCGTCGGTATCATCATACCTAGTTCAATCTTGTTACCAGCAAGTCTCTTTACTCATTATGTAATACTTCATCCCACAACTAACTCATTAGTCACAATGCTTGCAAGGCTTATAGTGATGAGTATTACCGAGAAGGCCCTGAGATACCTCTCTGAAACACGAAGTGACAAATCCTAATCTCGATCTATGCCAACCCAACAAACACCTTCGGAGACACCTGTAGAGCACCTTTATAATCACCCATTTATGTTGTGACATTTGGTAGCACACAAAGTGTTCCTCCGGTATTCGGGAGTTGCATAATCTCATAGTCTAAGGAACTTGTATAAGTCATGAAGAAAGCAGTAGCAATGAAACTGACATGATCATAATGCTAAGCTAACAGATGGGTCATGTCCATCACATCATTCTCCTAATGATGTGATTCTGTTCATCAAATCAAACCACATGTATATGGTTTGGAAACATAACCATCTTTCATTAACGAGCTAGTCAAGTAGAGGCATACTAGGGACTATATGTTTTGTCTATGTATTCACACATGTACTAAGTTTCCGCTTAATACAATTCTAGCATGAATAATAAACATTTATCATGAATTAAGGAAATAAATAATAACTTTATTATTGCCTCTAGGGCATATTTCCTTCATTATATCTACTATATTCCAACTTCTTCATGGTTCATACCCTCTGATACTACTCATAGATTCATCAAAATAAGCAAGCAACACATAGAAAACAGAATATGTCATAAACAAAACAGTCTGTAGTAATCTGGACACTTTCCATACTTATGTAACTCAAAAAATTCTGAAAAATTACGACAATCTAGGAAATTTGTATATAAATCTAGTGTAAAAAATTCAGGTCAAAATCACATTCCAGTGAATTTTCAAATTTCCTGGACTGAGTGTAAAAGTTTCTATTTTTGCACAGAATCAAGTCAACGATTATCCACACTATCCCAAAGGCTTTACTTGGCACTTTATTGAAACAAAAGCTACAACACATGATTAATATAGTATCTTAATCATGTGAACACACAAAAACAGTAAGGGTAAATATTGGGTGGTCTCCCAACAAGCGCTTTTCTTTAATGCCTTTTTAGCTAGGCATGATGATTTCAATGATGTTGACATGAAAGATAAGAATTGAAACGCAAAGAGAGCATCATGAAGAATATGACCAGCACTTTTAAGTCTAACCCACTTCCTATGCATAGGGATTTTGTGAGCAAACAAGTTATGAGAACAATAATCAACTAGCATAGGAAGGTAAAACAAGCATAACTTCAAGATTTTCAACATAAAGAGAGGAAACTTGATATTATTCCAATTCCTACAAGCATATACTCCTCCCTCATAATAATTTGCAGTAGCATCTTGAATGAATTCAACAATATAACTATCACTTAAAGTATTATTTTCATGATGCACAAGCTTAGAATTTTTATTACTCTCCACACAAGCAAATTTCTTCTCATGAATAGTAGTGGGAGCAAACTCAACAAAAGAACTATCATGTGAGGCGTAATCCAATTGAAAACTAAAATCATGATGACAAGTTCCATGGTTGAGATAATTAAATTAATTAGGCCTTGAACTTCTACTTTCTTCATTATTCTTTATAGCATACATGTCATCACAATAATCATCATAGATAACAAGTTTATTCTCATAATCAATTGGAACCTCTTTCGAAATAGTGGATTCATCACTAAATAAAGTCATGACCTCTCCAAATCCACTTTCATGATTATCACAATAAGATTCAACACCCTCCAAAATAGTGGGATCATTTCCTAAAGTTGACACTCTTCCAAACCCACTTTCATCAATATAATCATCATAAATAGGAGGCATGCTTTCATCATAATAAATATTCTCATCAAAACTTGGGGACTAAAAATATCATCTTCATCAAACATATCATCCCCAAGCTTGTAGCTTTGCATATCATTAGCATCATGGATATTGAAAGAATTCATACTAACAACATTGCAATCATGCTCATCCTTCAAAGATTTAGTGCCAAACATTTTAATGCATTCTTCTTGTAACACTTCGACACAATTATCGGAATCCTTATTTCCACAAAAGACATTAAAAAGATGAAGCATATGAGGCAACCTCAATTCCATTTTTTATAGTTTTCTTTTATAAACTAAATAGTGATAAAACAAGAAACTAAAAGATTTGATTGCAAGATCTAAAGATATACCTTCCAGCACTAACCTCCCCGGCAACAGCGCCAGAAAAGATCTTGATGTCTACTATGCAATCTTCTTCTTGTAGACTGGTGTTGGGCCTCCAAGCGCAGAGTTTTATAGGACAATAGAAAATTTCCCTCAAGTGGATGACTTAAGGTTTATTAATCCGTGGGAGGCATAGGATGAAGATGGTCTCTCTCAAACAACCCTGCAACCAAATAACAAAGAGTCTCTTGTGTCCCCAACACACCCAATACAATGGTAAATTGTATAGGTGCACTAGGTCGGCGAAGAGATGGTGATACAAGTGCAACATGGATGGTAGATACAGGTTTTTGTAATCTGAAAATGTAAAAACAGCAAGGTAGCAAACGATAAAAGTGAGCGAAAACAGTATTGCAATGCTTCAAAACATTACAACATAATTAGATCATACTTTTACTAGTGCAAGTTCTATCAACAATGATAACATAATTAGATCATATAACAATCTCTCAACATGCAACAAAGAGTCACTCCAAAGTCACTAATAGCAGAGAACAAACGAAGAGATTATTGTAGGGTACAAAACCACCTCAAAGTTATTTTTTCCGATCAATCCATTGGGCTATTCCTATAAGTGTCAGAAACAACCCTGGAGTTCGTAGTAAAATAACACCTTAAGACACATATCAACCAAAACCCTAATGTCACCTAGATACTCAAATGTCACCTCAAGTATCCGCGGGTTTGATTATATGATATGCATCACACAATCTCAGATTCATCTATTCAAACCAACACAAAGAACTTCAAAGAGTGCCCCAAAGTATCTACCGGAGAGTTAAGACGAAAACGTGTGCCAACCCCTATGCATAGATTCCCAAGGTCACCGAACCCGCAAGTTGATCACCAAAACCTACATCAAGTGAATCAATACAATACCCCATTGTCACCATGGGTATCCCAGGCAAGACATACATCAAGTGTTCTCAAGTCCTTAAAGACTCAATCTGATAAGATAACTTCAAAGGGAAAACTCAATCCATTACAAGAAGGTAGAGGGGAAGAAACATCATAAGATCCAACTATAATAGCAAAGGTCGCGGTACATCAAGATCGTGCCAAATCAAGAACACGAGAGAGAGAGAGATATCAAACACATAGCTACTGGTACATACCCTTAGCCTCGAGGGTGAACTACTCCCTCCTCGTCATGGAGAGCGCCGGTGTGATGAAGATGGCCGCGATTGGTTTTTCATGGCTACAGAGGCTTGCAACGGCGGAAGTCCCGATCTTGGTTCTGTTCTGGAAGTTTGGGAATATATAAGAGGTGTTGGCGTCGGGAACAAGTCAGGGGGGTCCACGAGGCATCCACAAGGTAGGGGCATGCCCAGGGGGTAAGGCGTGCCCTCCACCCTCGTGGTGGCCTTCGGACTCTTCTGGTCCAGCTTCGATGCACCGTGGGCTTCTTCTGGTCCAAAAATAATCTCCTTAAATTTTCAGGTCAATTGGACTGCGTTTGATATTCCTTTTCTGTAAAACTCAAAAACAAGGAAAAAAACAGAAACTGGCATAGGGCTCTAGGTCAATAGGTTAGTCCCAAAAATCATATAATATAGCATATAAATGCATATAAAACATACAAGATGGATAATATAATAGCATGGAGCAATCAAAAATTATACATACGTTGGAGACGTATCATTCCCACATATTCTACGAAGATCTTTATCGGTCAAACCGCAATGTCAACATACGTTATTCCCTTTGTCATCGGTATGTTACTTGTCCGAGATTCAATCGTCGGTATCTTCATACCTAGTTCTATCTCGTTACCGGCAAGTCTCTTTACTCGTTTCGTAGTGCATCATCCCGCAACTAACTCATTAGTCACATTTCTTGCAAGGCTTCATATGATGTGCATTACCGAGAGGGCCTAGAGATACCTCTCCGATACTCAGAGTGACAAATTCGAATCTCGATCTATGCCAACCCAACAAACACCTTCAGATATACCTGCAGAGCATCTTTATAATCACTCAGATACATTGTGACGTTTGATAGCACACAAGGCATTCCTCCGGTGTCCGGGAGTTGCATAATCTCATAGTCAGAGGAATATATATTTGACATGAAGAAAGTGGTAGCAATAAAACTGAATGATCATTATGCTAAGCTAATGGATGGGTCTTGTCCATCACATCATTCCACTAATGATGCGATCCCATTTATCAAATGAAAACTGATGTCCATGGCTAGGAAACATAACCATCTTTGATCATCGAGCTAGTCTAGTAGAGGCATACTAGGGACACAGTGTTTTGTCTATGTATTCACACATGTATCAAGTTTCGGGTTAATACAATTCTAGCATGAATAATAAACATTTATCATGAATAAGGAAATATAAAATAATAACTTTATTATTGCCTCTAGGGCATATTTCCTTCAGAAATCCCAACACAGCTCACAAGTAGCAGATGTCTGGTGGCTCACCATACCACTAGATGTCTAGTCAGTACCAAATGCCAGTATACCAATACAGAGCTGAAACCCATGTACTTCTTGTAACCACTGAATATCTGGTGCTCCTTGAGCCACCGGATGTCCAGTGGATCTATATAGAAGCTTTTTAATTGAATATTACTAGACTTCTGGCATCTACCGGATGTTTGGTGCTCTCTGGACCACTAGATGTCTGGTATGTACCAGATGTCCGGTACATCTCGCCCTTGGCCATTTGCTCTAGTTTCTAGATGGTGCACTTGCTTCAACAACCGGGTGTTCAGTACTTGCAGTGCACCGACAGTTCCAACAACCACATTTAGGGTTTTTTATATATACTCCTCTCCCACTCCGGGAGAGGGTTGACCACTTCATTTGAAAACACCCAAGAACCCTAAGGGCCTGTTTGGGACTATCCGCTTCATCAAAATCAGTTTCACTCACTACAAAAAAAGACACATCTGTGACATTTTGGGCCGAATGAAAAACAATTATATCATAGTTATGACACTTCTATGATGATAATTGTGACAAAACCCGGTATCATCATAGATGTGGTGGGCTTGTACTTCTATCACAAAAAATCATGATAGAAAATGGGCTTTTCATCCTAGGCGGGCTAGAGACACAGCTGCATGACATTCTTTGGGACGTCCATGACGGAAAAAAGCATGGTAGAAGCGAGGGCGAGGAAAATATTGGGGTGTTCTCGGTTATGGTGGGTGGTCGGGGCCGAGCGATGCATGTTTGTCTTGTACAAGTACGTGCGTGGGTGCAAGGCATTGGGCTGTAACTAAACCCGAGCGATTGCACTGTAGGCTACGCATTATTGAACCCGAGCGATCGATCAATGGCTTTTAAGTGAACCCGATCGAGCGGTTCCTTCGCTACTACTGCTAACTAAAGCCGATCGATGCTGCCTCTGGATGAACAGTGAGTGTTGCGGGGGGTGGATGAACAGTGAGCGGTGGGGGTGTATGAACAGGACCCCGTGGTGTTGCCTCTGGATGAACATGACCCCGATTGATCGAGCCGGTTGAAGCTGGATGAATAGGACCCCGTGGAGGGCTGGATGAACAGGACGAACCTGTGGAGGGCTGGATGAATAGTAGATGGTGGAGGGGTGGATGAACAGTAGCCCGTGGAGGGGTGGTTGAACAGGAGCCCATGGAGAGGGGTGGTTGAACAGTAGCCGATGGAGTAGTGCACGGTGGAGGCTGGATGAACAAGAGTCCGTGGATGAACAGTCGCAGGTGGAGGCTGGAGGAGGTCGATGGTGGATGAACAGTACCCCGTGGAGGCTGGAGGAGGTCGACGGTGGAGATGAATAGTATCCCGTGGAGTCCCGTTTTGTGGTACGCCACACCCCTCCTGATGAGCAGGACCCCCGTTTCGATCGTAGCGCTCCAACACAAGTTCGTCTCCTCCGTTTTGCAGTACGCCACACCCCTCCCGATCAACAGGACCCTGTTTCGACCGTAGGAGGTCCAACACAAGTCTGTTTCCTCCATTTTGCGGTACGCCAGACCCCTCCCGATGAACAGGATCCCGTTTCAAACGTGGTCGGTTGAACACAAGGCCGTTTCCTTCGTTCTGCGGTACGCCAAGCCTCGTTTCCATCGCCTATTCCGTCCAAGCCGATTGGCTCCCACGCGTTCCGTTG
Organism: Triticum aestivum; assembly: GCF_018294505.1. NCBI lineage: Eukaryota > Viridiplantae > Streptophyta > Magnoliopsida > Poales > Poaceae > Triticum > Triticum aestivum. The sequence continues at coordinate 502,868,223 of NC_057795.1, read as the reverse complement.
CCTCCTGATGATATGACGCATTCTGTTGCCTCCCGATGAACACGAGGCATTCCATTGCCTCCCCATGAACACGACGCATTCCGTTGCCTCCCCATGAACGCGACGACGACACATTTTGTTGCCTCCCCATGAACACGAGCCCTGGCCGTACGTATGCACGAGTAGGCGTTCAAGACCCCGCCCGTATGTACGTACATGGCCGTGTTTTCTTTCTTGCACACTGGCCGATGTACGTACGTGTACATGCTACGTGCGCGCCTCTACTACGACACGTGCATGCCTCTACATCAACCAATATATACTTACATGTTTGCGACCAGAATGACAATGCTACGTACGCTTCGACCAGGTGGGTCCCGACTGTCAGGCACTTCCTTGCGTGCGAATATGTAGCTGGTGGGTCCCAGCAGCCAGGGAGGCGAATCGGTTTTTTTTTGCCCGGACGCACTTCCTTGCATGCGAAGATGTAGCTGGTGGGCCCCATCAGTCAAGGGGGAAACGGATTTTTTGCAAAATATAGTGGCCCGTCAGGTGGGTCCCTGCTGTCAGGTGGAGGAATCATTATTTTTCTGCGTAATAAGGAGGCACTTCCTTGCTGCGGCCGTGGACCCAGCTATCAGCCTCTCCACGTACAGTCCACGTCCGATGGAAGTCATTCCTTGACCACGTTGACCACGCCGCGCCGAGAGCACCACGGCGGTGGGCGATGGCGAGGCCTAGGAAGGGGACGACGCAGAGCCGAGGAAGACACAGCAGTGGATGCCCACGCGAAGAGGAGTATGAGGGTTCACTGGTTCGGCTGCGGTGTGAGGCTGTTGTCGCTGCAGAATAACAGGGGGTGTGGGTGAGTAGAGGGATGGCCTGGCCAGCGGTGGGAGTAGTATGAGGCCTCCGCGGCAGCACAGCCAGCCATGGGAGGCAGGAGCAGGCGGCACGACCGGCGCTGCTTTGGGCGGCTGGAGCAAGAAGACCAGAGGTTGAAGAAGCAATATGGTCGTTGGATGGACATCATATGGTCACTGGAGTATTGACTAAGTTGACAAAGCCCTCCGTCCTCGTCAACTTCATAGGCCCACAAGTCAGCCACCCACTATGGTCGGTCCCAGCTAGCAGGGGGGTATTCATTTTTTTGTGCGTAATAAGGAGGCACTTCCTTGCGTGCGAAGATATAGCTGGTAGGTCCGACCTGTCAACAGGGGGAACGTTTTTTTCACGAAATACAGAGGCCCTTCCGGTGGGTCCCAGATGTCATCTTGAGGAATCATTATTTTGCACGTAATAAGGAGGCATTTCCTTGTGTGCGGCCGTGGACCCAGCTTTCAGCCTCTCCACGTACAGTCCACGTCTGATGGAAGTCGTTCCATGACCACGTTGACCATGCCGCGTCGAGAGCACCAGGGCGGTGGACAACGGCGAGGCCTAGGAAGGGGACGACGTGGAGCCGGGGAAGACACGGCAGTGGATGCCCACACAGAGAGGAGTACGAGGGTTCACTGGTTCGGCTGTGGTGTGAGGATGCCGTCACCGCAGGGCCTGGCTAGCAGTGGGAGTAGTAGGGGGGCGGTGAGGCCTCAACGGCAGCACAACCGGCCACTAGAGGCAGGAGCAGGCGGTCTCGCCGGCGCTGGTTTGGGCAGCTGGTGCAAGAAGAGCAACACTTGAAGAAGCAGCAGGACCATTTGATGCAAATCCAATGGTTACTGCTGCTAGAATCGTTTTGTTGACTAAGTTGACAAGCCCTGCATACACGTCAACTTAGTAGGCCCATAGGCCAGCCCCCCAACCGATGTGCCCCAGATGTCAGTGGGAGGAATCATTTTTTTCGCGTAATAAGGAGGTAGTTGATTGCGTGCGGCCAGGCCAGCGGAGAGAGTAGGGTGGGCCAGGGAAGTCTGTGCAGCATCACAGCGGGCCACAAGAGGAGGGAGCAGTCAGTCCCGCCGGCGCTAGTTTAGGCGGTTGGAGCAGAAAGATCAGAGGTTGAAGAAGCATGTCGGTCGTTGGATGGACATCCAACAGTCACTACTGCTAGAATCGTGTGTTAACTAACAAAGCCTTGCGTAAACAAGTCAGCCTCGAAATCTGTGGCGTGTATAGCCCATTTTGCTATTATTTTTATAATTTTTACTCATTTTCTAATTCATATGGAATTTATTGCAGCCCATTTTCCATTTTTAGAATTGCCGCCCATTTTCTAGTTAGTACCAAGGTTAAAAAAATAACTAAATATGTGCGAAATTTTGAAAATTCGCATATTTTTGCTGGGGAACCAAATATTTTTAATCCAAAAATTAGTAGCCATACTAAAACAAATTTAAAAATAAATTAGTACTATGTCATGTTAAATCCAGTGAAATACTATAAAATATCACTGAAGAACAAAAACAAAAAAAGAAACTAATATCCCATTTGCTATAATTTTTTTGGAATTTTCAACCCCTTTGATATTACTTTTAACAGACACTAATCATATTCTTTGGCCAGGCCGGAATGCATCCCTCCTCGTCTTGAAAGATTTGCAGCCCAGTAAGTCATAGAAAACAAATAGGCCTAGTTTGGGTATTCTTCAAAAAGAAAGACTGGGCTACCTATTTTCCCCAAGAAAAACCTGCTGGGCTGGTCATGTTATTAGACGGGCCACAGAGACCGCACAACCCAGTTTATAGCCTGCTCCTCCGAATTACTACTCAAAAAAATGGTGTGCAATTCTGTCGTGAATTGACTATACGTTGAAAATGATGTGGGTCCTAGATATCAGCAGGGTGGATTAGAGTAAAAAACGAGGGGTGCATCTGAGTAGTAAAATAGGCGCTTGCTTTTGTTCGGGAGTGGACCTGGTGGGTCTGTACTGTCATACTCACAACTACAGTTCTCTCCCGATTCACTATGTTGACAGGAACCATTTCACAAAAAAACTATGTTGACAGGGTCGGACGGCGGCGCCGCAGCGAGCGCACCAAGGCGGAGGATAAAGTGTTGTCGCCAATGGCTAGGCTGGGTTGGACATTCTTATTAAAAAATAAAAATGGACAGGAACTATTTACGACGTTGACTACGATTTGCATGGGTCCTCTGGTTGGAGGAAGAAAATGATGGGAGAAAGAAGACTGGTCGCTATCTTTGCCAAAGAATAATATCGACTGAATGTAACGACACTATCATAGGAAATAATATCCTCCTGTTAAATCATGAATTTAAAGAACTAGTGCATGAGCATTTAGCTTTATTTATTTATTTACTTATTTATGTTTAGGGGACCATGCGCATGTACCTGGGCCGGATTCATGTGAGAGCCTCCCTTCCAGTTAATTATGGGCTCCTCTATTGGGCCTTCATCAGTGGGATGCATGTTATCAACAAGTGGAAAATGTGTTCCGTACAAAAAATAGTATGCGTTACGTACGGTACAGGGCACTAAGGATAGAACCGTGCAACGACTTCCAAAACATTGTGTTTGTCGTTCTAACAACACATTTATTCAACCAACAGACGAAATATACTACTGATTGTACATTGAAAACAGCAGCAACAGCAACCAGGGCTGGGGTGCAACAGAAGCAGTAAGCAGGCCAGAAGAGTGAAGATGCAGCTCTCTCTTCCAAACCAAACATCAGCCATTATTACAAAAGGGCTACCAAAAAATAACAAGTGTATGCATCAAACTAAATAAAGATCCTACTACACCAAGTGTACGCATCTAACTAACTGGCTTAGTTAGACGTTACTATTTATTAAGCTGTGGAGATTGGCTGACGGCTTGAACCAGACGGGTACCCGACGGGGGAAACTCTAGCCAGCAGGTCGAAGTCTGATACTTGCGACCCTCTCTCCTACTTTGGGCTGCAGAGCGACATATTAGGGTATGGTGCATGCAGAGACGCATGGTACGTTGTGTACACACAGTTTTGCCTGATGAAAGAAACCACGCTGCCATCATGATCCTTGTCGTCGGTTATCTCCTGGTTAATCGGATAATTCAGTCCAACAAACAGAGAGCGTCTACCAAGGCTACTTACCAGCCTCCACTCGAAAATTCCTGAAGGCACTACAAAAAAAAGACACATTCGTGACATTTTGGGCCAAACGAAAAAAAATTCTGTCATACATATGACACTTCTATGACGATAATTGTGACAAAACCCGGTATCATCATAGATGCGGTGGGCTCCTACTTCTATGACAAAAAATCATGATAGAAAATGGGATTTTCGTCCTGGGCGGGCCGAAGACGCAGCTGCATGACATTCTTTGGGCCATCCATGACGGAAAAAAACCGTGGTAGAAGCGAGGGCGAGGAAAATTTCGGGGAGTTCCCGGTTGCGGTGGGTGGTCGGGGGCCGAGCGATGCGCGTTTCTTTCATACACGTATGCGCGTGTGTGCGAGGCGTTGGCTCTAACTGAACCCGAGCGAGGCGTTGGGCTCTAACTGAACCCGAGCGATTGCACTGCAGGCTATGCATTACTAAACCCGAGCGATCGATTCCTTTGCTACTGCTGCTAACTGAAGCCGATCGATGCTGCCTCTCTGGATGAACAGTGAGCGTTGCGGCGGGTTTGGATGAACAGTGAGCGGTCAGAGTGGATGAACGGGACCCGTGGCATTGCCTCTGGATGAACAGGACCCCGATCGATCGAGCCAGTTGGGGCTGGATGAACAGGACCCCGTGGAGGGCTGAATGAACAGGACAACCCCGTGGAGGGGTGGATGAACAGTAGACGGTGGAGGGGTGCCCATGGAGGGGTGGTTGAACAGTAGCCGGTGGAGTAGCACGCCGTGGAGGCTGGATGAACAGGAGCCCGTGGATGAACAGTCGCATGTGGAGGCTGGAGGAGGTCGACGGTGGAGGAACAGTAGCCCGTGGAGGCTGGAGGAGGTCGACAGTGGAGATGAACAGTATCCCATGGAGTCCTGTTTTGTGGTACGCCACACCCCTACCAATGAACAGGACCCCCGTTTCAACCATAGCGCTACAACACAAGTCTGTTTCGTCCGTTTTGTGGTATGCCACACCCCTCCCGATCAACAGGACCCCCGTTTCGACCATAGGAGGTCTCTTTCCTCCGTTTTGCGGTACGCCAGACCCCTACCGATGAACAGGATCCAGTTTCGAATGTGGCCGGTCGAACACAAGGTCGTTTCCTCTGTTCTGCGGTACGCCAGTCCTCGTTTCCATCGCCTGTTCCGTCCAAGCCCTCCCGATGAACACGACCACGCATTCCATTCCAACCCAGCCGGCTGGCTCCCACGCGTTCCGTTGCCTCCTGATGAACACGATGCATTCCGTTGCCTTCCCATGAACACGACGCATTCCATTGCCTCCCCATGAACACGACGACAATGTTGTTTCTCTGTTCCGACCAAGCCATGTACACGAGCCCTGGCCATACATATATATGCGCGAGTAGGCGTTCGAGACCCCGCCCGTATGTAAATATACGTGGCCGTATTTTCTTTCTTGCGCACTGGCCGCTGTACGTACGTGTACATGCTACGTGCACGCCTCTACTACGACACGTTTGCGCCTCTACTATGACACATGCGTGCCTCTACATCGACCAGTATATATGTACGTACACGTTCGTGACCAGAATGACAACACTACGTACGCTTCGACCAGGTGGGTCCCGACTGTGAGGCACTTCTTTATGTGCGAAGATGTAGCTGGTGGGTCCCAGCAGTCAAGGGGGCGAATCTTTTTTTTCGGACGCACTTCCTTGCGTGCAAAGATGTAACTAGTGGGTCCCAGCAGTCAGGGGGGCGAATTGTTTTTTTTTTGCCCGGACGCACTTCCTTGCGTGCGAAGATGTAGCTAGTGGGTCCCAGCAGTCAGGGGGAAATGTTTTTTTCACAAAATAAGGTGGCCCTTCCGGGGGGTCCCTGCTGTCAGGTGGAGGAATAATTATTTTGCACATAATAAGGAGGCACTTCCTTGTTGCGGCCGTGGACCCAGCTGTCAGCCTCTCGACGTACAGTCCACTTCAGATGCATGTCGGTCGTTGACCATATTGACCAGGCCACGCCGAGAGCACCAGGGCGGTGGATGATTGCGAGGCCTAGGAAGGGAACGACACGGAGGCAGTGAAGACTCGGCAGTTGTTTCCCACGCGGAGGGGAGTACGACTGTACGAGGGTTTACTGGTTCGTCTATCGTCGCCGGAGAATAACAGCAGGTGTGGGTCAATAGAGGGATGGCTAGGCCAGCGATGGGAGTACGGTGGGGCGGTGAGGCCTGCGCGGCAGCACAGCCGGCCGCGGGGAGGAGGGAGCAGACAGTTCCGCCGGTGCTTGTTTGAGCGGCTGGAGCAGGAAGAGCAGAGATTGAAGAAGCGCAACGACTGTTGGATGGAAATCCAACAGTCACTGCTTGTGCGTCAACCTTTTTTTAGGAAAGCCTCAAATCTGTGGAAAACAGCATACAGCCCATCTGCCATTATTTCTAATAGTTTACAGCCCATTTGCTAATTCTTAAGGTTTTTTTAGCCCATATTCTTTTTGTTAGCATTACAACCCATATTGTAGCCACGGTTAAAGAATTATACAAAATTTTGCATATTTCGGTGTGGTCCGAACTATTTTTAATCCCAAAATTTCGAGTCACATTCAAACTGATTTTAAAAATAAATGTATATCAATATAAAATCCAACAAATTGTCCATGCATAAAAATCAATGAAATTTAAAATCTCTAAATGAAAAAAAAGAAATTTGAAACTAATTGCCCGTTTGATGTGTGTTAAAAATGTACAGCCCATTTCTCATTACTGATAGGCCGTTTTCTCGGCCAGCCGAATGAAGCTCTCCTCGTCTTGAAAGATTTGCAGCCCAACAAGCCTGACAAAGCGACTTACTTGGCAAATCACAAAAAAAACTGGGCTGTGGCCGTGGACCCAGCTGCGGCCGTGGACCCAGCTGTCAGCCTCTCCACGTACAGTACTTTTCCGATGGAAGTCGGTCGTTGACCACATTGACCACGCCGCGCCGAGAGCACCACGGTGATGGATGACGGCGAGGCCTAGGAAGGGGACGACGCGCAGCCGGGGAAGACGCGGCAGTGGATGCCCACGCGTAGAGGAGTATGAGGGTTCACCGGTTCGGCTACGGTGTGAGGCTGCCGTCGCCGCAGAATAACAGGGGGAGTGGGTGAGTGGAGGGATGGCCTGGCCAGCAGTGGGAGTAGTATGGGGGCGGTGAGGCCTCCGCGGTAGCACAGCCAGCCACAGGAGGCAGGAGCATGTGGCACGACCGGCGCTGCTTTGGGCGGCTGGAGCAAGAAGACCAGAGGTTGAAGAAGCACTACGGCTGTTGGATGGACATCGTACGGTCACTAGAGCTAGAATTGTTCATATATTGACTAAGTTGACAAAGTCCTCCGTCCCCGTCAACTTAGTAGGCCCACAAGTCAGCCTCCCACTATGGTGGGTCCCAGCTGGCAGGGGGTATTCATTTTTTGTGCGCAATAAGAAGGCACTTCCATGCGTGCAAAGATATAGTTGGTGGGTCCGACCTGTCAGTGGAGGGAACTTTTTTCGCAAAATACAGAGGCCCTTCCGGCGGGTCCCAAATGTCAGGTGGAGGAATCATTATTTTGGCGTAATAAGGAGGCATTTTCTTGCGTGCAGCCGTGGACCCAGCTGTCAGCCTCTCCATGTACAGTCCACTTCTGATGGATGTCTTTCGTTGACCAAGTTGACCACGCCACGTCAAGAGCACCAGGGCGGTGGACGACGGCGAGGCCTATGAAGGGAACGACACGGAGCCGGGGAAGACACGGCAGTGGCTGCCCACGCGGTGGAGAGTACAAGGGTTGACTCGTTCGGCTGTCGTTGCCGGAAAATAACAGGAGGTGTGGGTGAGTAGAGGGATAGACAGGCCAGGGATGCGAGATGATGACGCCGTGAGGCCTGCCCGGCAGCACAGCCGGCCACGGGAGGCGGGAGCAGGCGGTTCCAACGGTGCTGGTTTGGGCGGCTGGGGCAGGTAGATCAGAGACTGAAGAAGCACGATTGCTGTTAGATTGACATCTAACGGTCTGACGCTGGTAGAGTCGATTGTTGACTAAGTTTCTTTTTTGAGAAACCTTGTGTATGCATGAACTTAGTAGGCCCACAAGTCAGCCACCAAATCTATGGCAGACAACATAAAGCACATTTGCTATTTTTTTATAAGTTGCAGCCCATTTGCTAATTCTTAAGTAATTTATTACAGCCCATTTTCTGCCCAGGACCACGGTCAAAAAGTTCAACCTTATTTTGTATATTTCGGTGGAGTCCGAACTGTTGTAATCCCGAAATGATGAACATTTTTAAGAACTTATTAATTTGCCAAAAAATTGTTTTGTTTTTGTAAGCAAATAAGATGTGGGACAATTGAGTTGGTTTAAGGGAAAACCAGTGGTAAAAAATCAGCACTGGGTGGGAAAAACAACAAAAATAAGGATGTAAATATGAAAAGGGAATTTTATGTGTTTTAAATATAATGATACGTGTATATGAACTAGTAAAACTATAGGTAGAGATTAGAAAACGGATGTAGGACATGCATTTCAAGAGGAAAATAGAACTGGGTTGTGTGTTTGATTCAGTAAAAAACTGCCTGTGTTAACTAACGCTAGCGGGCCAGAGGCCAGTAGATACCTGCTGGATCTTTGTGCCCCGTTGTCGTCATGGGTTGGGCCTGTTAAAAGCAAAACCAAGCCTGGGCAGTCTACAGCCCAGTTGAAACTTGCTTGACCTGAAAAAACAATATACTGTCTGGAAAAAATGAAAAAACAATATACGTGCTCAATAAACGAGAGAATTCTGCAAGTACAAACTGATAACTAGGATGCAGCAGGGATATTGTTTTTTTGTCGTGATAATAAGTGCATGCACTTGTTTCGAAATAATTGGAGAACTGGGAATTCAAACGGCAGGTGCTTATGCTACCCATCAAATAAAAATCAGGTGCCTGAAAATTCATTTCGAAACAAATGATTCAGCTTTATATCCACGTGGACCCTCAGCATGATGGTTGGAAGCAAATGCAAGTTCATACCAAAAGATCATTAACAACAAAACCAACTTGTGGACGACAAGGTAGTACAACTACCAATACCAAACTAACTTATAATCTTTTTACTCCTGGCCCTAGTGTTCGTCTGGTACAAAATCTTGCAGAGGACCAGCTCCCGCTCCTTCTCTTGCTCCAGGTCCCCGAGGTGGTACTGGTGCATCACCCAGTTGGTCCTCTGCTGGTCGAAGTTCTTGTTGGTGTGCAGCACCAGAACCTTTGTGTTGCCCGTCTGCCGGCCGTTGACCATCACTAGCAAGGGATTGCCGGTCTTGTGCCACATCGCGTGCATGCCGCACTCCGACTATACCTTGCGACGCGTCCACATGCCCCTTTTGAATGCCCTGGAATTGCGCTGGAAGATATGCTTCCTTAGGCCACTCTGTGTGATACCTGTAGTATTGTCGAATACAGGTTTTAGTGTACGTAGTTGGCATTTTCATAACATCTTTGGCATGTTGCAGTCACTTGTTTCACTTTTTATTAACTGTCAAATTGTAATTGCTTCACCAGGTTTGCGTCTAAAAAGAAAAATAGAGCTATAACAAAGGAATATGTTTGTGCAAGTAGAGCCTGATCAGTGTCTTACCTGGAAGTTTCTCAGGTTGGGTGTAGCATATGTCGTGCTCACTATCGATGGTTGGTATGAACAAATCGATGAGAGGGTGAGATCTCGCGCTGTCAGCACTCACTTTGGCCTCAAGGTGCCCGATCAGCTCCTGATCCATGGGATCAAACTTGACGCCAGCCAGCATCACCGGCCAATCCTTCTTCGACTTGCATCGGTAATTCCAGTTATATGGTACTCAATTTATGATCAATCGACTGTTTTAAGTGAATGACGAAAGATTTCAACAAATAAGTGGTACTCCAAATCTGAAGTCTAGAATACCCGAACACGCCGCTGGGATTCTTGTGTCACCTCATGCGCAGCGTGTTGTCACGTCAATTCAATGTGTGGACATGATGAATAATTTGACCCGACGTATACTAGTACTGCTACTGTACTACTTACTAGTCGTATTTAGTGTCACAATTTGTACATAGGTTTAACTAACAAGTACGCACTTGAAGCCTAATTAATATATATAATATATGGCTTCTGCACAGCATCTCCATCATCATTATCTGTACATCCTACGCAGGTGAGTTAGGATGCACTTGATCCCAGGAAAGTATCTATCATTCAAACTAGAGGAGTGCTTCAAACTAACAACAGTACATAATATCCAACAAAAGAGGGTCGTGCTACAGCAGTAGAATACATGGCTCAGTCTAGATATCAGCACGAATCAATTTGTGCATATTTGCTGTTGGCATCAACCACATCGCCGCATGTCGGGTTTGCAAAAGCCATCCATCGCGTGGAAGCTTGATGCCTTTCACACACTGAAGATTATCTGGCAACAAGCCGTGTCAACAAATCTCTGGATATGGTGATTCATGAAACCCATGGTATGATGTGTAAACACAGTCCCCCCTGGCGAATGGAAGTTTCATAGCACGGTAATCAGCATCGGTGATATGATCGATGATTGGTTGGATGATCGGATAATTGAGCCCGAGGAACAAGGAGTGGTTGCCGAGGCTGTAAACCCGCCTCCAGTTGAATACGCCTGGCCCAACGGAACTGGGATCTTTCTCGAACACGAAGCAGCCATAGCCATCAATGTCACGAACGCCCCATGCATTGTACTGTATGTGGTTTGATGTAATGGTTTGGTCAATTTGGTACGTGCGAATGAGCATCAAATGGCCGCCGTCAGCTGAGCGAGCGATAAACCACCACCCATCGGCTGGTATGATTCCAGATCCTGGAATCATGAAGGCCAGCGCATTTGCGTCTGCTGCAACAATTCAAATTGGAGACCAAAAGGACAAAGATAAACAATCATGTTCAGAGTATGTGTGGAATTAAGATTATTATAACAGTGACACATATCATAGACGGAGAATTGCAATGTCATGGTCATAATCATACCCCAAGTTAAAAAAATAAGCCAATGGCTTTCATATGCTAGCAATAGGTCATCGTTCAAACATCATGTAACAATGAGAGAGGAGAACAGCTATGACAGAGCCTACTCATATTCTACCATAGCACTTACTACTACTGTTCTCATATCAACTCTAAGTAATAACATGCATTGTTATAAAAATCTTGGAAACGAGAGTAACATATAGCAATCATGATGTTATGCTCATAATATGTATTCTAACAATCATTAGATGCCAATTGTTCTCATATCAACTCTAACAATAACATGTGTGGTCATAAAAATCTAGGAAATGAGAGGAACATATACTCTCTCCGTCCCAAAATAATTGTCTTAAGCTTAGTACAACTTTGTACTAGAGCTAGTACAAATTTGAGACACTTATTTTGGGACGGAGGGAGTAGCAATGATGTGGTTATAGACATACTATCTATTATAAATTTGTAACAATGAATAGGCAGTCGTATTCATGAGGTAAAGATGAGATGAGATAGAACAATTACAGGACGATAGATTCCACCAGTATAGGTAGCCAATCTGTGCGTCGACCGCGTAAACAATGCCATCGTGCACTATAGCATCAGACAAAAAAATTTCCTCAACAGGATTGATGATGAGCCATAACCATGTATGGAGACCGGATTCCAGATAGACTAATCCCATGTTGAACAAGGCAATGAGCTTGTAATCCATGTAGTCTTCTAATGGTGTGGGCACTTCGCAGATTACAACTTTCAGCAAACAGAGGTCGAGCCAAAAGCTTGACGCGTCTCGTGCGTAGTAGGCAGGAGTGTCCGGCGGGCCGCGAGGCTCGATGGCGGCGGTATCCAACGATGGAAGGGTGATCTCTCGCTGGGTGTAGATATCCACGAGACGCCACGGACTACCAGATTGGTGGATGAGGATGATCCAGTTGGCCTTCATGCCTGCCCAGTAGTGGTCGCGCATGAAGGACGGGTGGACGGGTAGTGGTAGCATGTCGAGGGGCACCACGACAACCTCCATAGGATCGTCAAGTCGGTGTCTGGGCCAGCTGCGAGGATCGGGCATCAGCAAGCAGGGTGTCTTGAAAAGAGCCGGCCGGTTGCAGATGAGTAGACAGTACAAAGACACCGAGCATGCGGCCAGACAGACGGTGCTGAGTAGGTCCATACGATTAGAGATCTGCTCCAAGAGAACATCGGGGAGGGAATTCCAATCGTGGCTCTGCGTGTCAGTCAGTTCTGCCATTGGGGTTTTCGGTGCCTGCGAGCCAGCGGGGAAGTGGATTCGGGCAGGCGAGCAAAGAAGCTTCTCCTTGTGTGGCCGAGCAGTGAGCGGGGGGATATGGTATGCGTGAGCTACCAAGGAAGATGGCGCGGACGGGCGAGCAGTGTGCGGGGGTAAATGGTGTGCGGCCGACGATGGGGAAGAGAGGAGGAAGAAGAAGAGAGGAGGAAGAAGAAGAGATGAGGAAGAAGAGAGGAACAAAGGGAAGAAAGTGCATTAAATCTCAGTTCTACTAGTACTACTACCAGGATATACCGTCCTTTGGAGTGTAAACAATTACACCAATGACATGTGGCTCTACCACAAGAGGGCCCATATGTCAGTTAATGGAGGACAGAGGTGCGTAGGCGTATTTGCGGAAGCGTGCTCTACTGGCAAACATGATGGAAGTACTGGGTAAGGCTGATTTAGTAACACCAACACGCTAGTTCAGCTTATTAATTACGTGTCCCATATGCTGCAGCGTGTATTGTCACTTCACTATGAAGAGTAGTTGAATATAGTTCTCTCTGACCGAGATGGGGAATAATGGACTGCGAAGACTTCCTTTCTACAGTATCCCTATGCCTCTATGCTCACTTCACTCATTTTACTCCATATTTGTGAATAGAGGGAGGCTTTTACTCCGTATTTGGGAACCGAGGAAGTATCACCATATGGAGGGAACAGAGGAAGCTTGAAATATGAACATGTCAATGGGAGGGAGTAAGCCCCATGCATGCATGCATGCATGCAACATGCAACACTCACATGTACACATGGACGCATGCAACACTCATGCACCCATGTGGCACACAACACACGACGCAACACACACGCTCACGCTCAAGTGCTCAACCTACTCCCTACGTCCGTGAAAGACTGTACATTTAGAGATTTACACATTGACCAGGGCATAATTAACGCCCAAAAGTAGCAGACTTATGTGTGTATGCGACCATTGAGAGAAGAAGATTAAATGAAGGTCCTTGCATGCTGTAATTAAGGACAGACATGTAGCCTATACCTAGAACACAAGTTGATGCATTAGTCAATCAATATCGATTTAGATTAAAGGCTAAATGCATTGGAAGTGTAGATGTACATCATGTACTACACTCTTTGTTTTTTAGCCGATGTACACTCTTTGTTGGAAGACCGAGGGAGGTACACGTGCATGCACTCACATACACAGCCAGGGTGGTTCGCGCGCAAGGGTTGGACTCGTGTCGCGCCTGCATAAAGTTTTGTTTAACTAATTTCTTTGCTCTGCCAACTGACAGGTGGGACCCAGAAACCAGGTGAAAATTTAACCAGTCAACAAAGTGCCACGTCGACTATGTGGCCGGTTAGTAGGGTGCAATACGGTGCTCTACGATGAGCTAGTGATTCCATAATCACCGCAAAACTATATATAGTGACCGTAAAGAGCGTATTGTTACATACATTGACCGCCAGTAAATTTTTCTTGTTTCAAATTAAGCCATATTAATCGGAAAGGATGCAATATGGACTACTAGTACTAGTACTGCTTTGATGTGTCCCGTCAACTCGCCGAACAAGGAGAAGCTTGCTTACTACGCCTCTCCCTTGCCCACTCGTGCAGTGGTTCGCAGGACGAGGAGAGGGTTTTGAGTCTTTTGACTATAGCGCCCTCTCCCTCTCCGTCTCCCTCGCCCTCAATCGCGGTGGACGTGCAGCAGTTCAATCGGTGTCAGATTGCCAGAAGCATATTGTACTGTAGTATCATCATTGTTGGACCTTCCAAAGAGGCGAAGAGCCAAGTGCAAGGTTCACACGAGTACGAACTGTTGAACCTCCCGAAGAGACAAAGAGCCAAGCGCAAGGTTTTATAGGAGTTGTCGTCCTAGTAGGAGTGTACTACAACTATAGCGAACGATGCTACTGTATGATGCCGACATGTCACGTATATCCAAAGTTGTGCCACCTTTTTTCTCAAAGAGCGTGTTGGAGCCCGTGCAACGACCACACAAGTTGCACGTACACTTAACACATTTACTAGTAATAAATTCTAAAGTACAAATGCCAGTATACCACACAAGTTCATCTCCAATTCATGTGATAAATTTGTGCATGACTAGTCTACATATATTCACAGCCCTACCATTCACAATTACCGTACTCCACTTACACGTTATAGATGGCCTACATGTCCTCCTCAAGGTTCCAGTCCCAGGTGTTCTTCATGGATGGCATGATCCATAGCGGTGGGTAACGGGAATCATTATCACAGCTTTCTAGTCCGGTTCCACATGATGGAGACTCATCCAAGCTGAAGTGGCATAAATCAGGGATAGCGTGTCCCAGCATGTCATTCATCCGGCGGTGCGCACTGAAGACACAACCATGCTTCATGAATGGCAGGCCTTCCGTGTCGTGCACGGAAGGTGGCATCCGCTTCCCAATGGGGTAGCTGTCCCCGATGAAAAGCGAGTACTCTCCAAGAGTGTTCCTCGGCACCCACGTAGCATCACGGGGGTCGAACTCGGCGCCGTTCATCTGGTACACGCGGCATCTCCGATCTGGACACATGGTGACGTACATAATCAAAGTCCATGCATAATAATGTTGTGCTCAAATATGGCGGTCAGTAATACTGTGCAGCAAATAGTACTATGATATAGAGGAAGTAAAATAACCGTCTTATTATATATAGCCACGCTTGGTTACATGGATGAGATAGTAAGACATGGAAAAACAAAAATGGTGGCAGCTAGTGGGTTCAAGTCTTCAAGGGCCTAGCTAGCTATACGCGTCCTCCAAGGTAAAAAGTACTCCTACTAGTACTACTAAGTATACTACTAGTACAACAATGAAAGAGAAGGCGAGAGGGTTAAAAAATGGAATACCTGGGTAGATGGTGACGGTCCAATCGTGGTAGATTGTGTGACCATGTTGCACATCAGTGGTACCATGGCTAACGACTGCTAAGATAGTTGATCCCAATATGCGAAAGTTAGCTACAAGGTTCCAGGTTAGACCGAATCGCAGATGCAAATACACATCCAGGATCGGCGATCTTATTTTGATCGGGGGATGACTGGTCCCTGCAAAATAATGGAGTACCGTTAGGGATGCAAATGATGGTTTGTGCATTCCGTTTGTAATCTCCCGTACCATAGGATGGCAACCAGATGAAACAAGTCCCCTGGCTTGTCACCGCGAAGATGCGGACTAGATGGCGCACGGCGCTTTCGAACATGTAGGGGTACAAATCTGTCGCAGCTAACATGCGCCAGCCTCTGCCGTTACTGCCTCTTGCATTGATGGCAATCCTTATGTCGAACACCGCGATGAGATAGTAATCTTCGTAGCTGTCGGATTTCAGGTTCTAGCAGACCCTTGAGGTTCGAACTCTGGGGTGCGCGCGAAGATCTCTCTCCTACCAACTCACGTCTCGAAGCCTCACAAGGAATCTAGGCTAGAAAGATGAACACACAAGGGACACGAGGTATATACTGGTTCAGGCCACCATTGTGGTGTACTACCCTACTCCAGTGTGTGGTGTGGTGGATTGCCTCAGGGGCTGATGATGAACAATACAAGGGAAGAACAACCTCGCGAGGGATGTTCTTGTAGCGGTGTGGATGAACCCTCCCCCATGGTGGGTGGCTAGTCCTATATATGTAGAGAGGCTCTGGTCCTCTTCCTAAATATTGAGCGGGAAGGGTGCCAACAATTGGCCATTCTGAAGGGGAACATCTAGTACACTTATCCTGACTAAAGTTGGTCTTCGACTGCCAAAGACTCTGACGATGACGCCATCTTGGGCTCCACGGTGACCTCCATTCTGCCGCTCTGCTGGTCTTGGTCTTGTTGCACCGAAATGGTAACCTTTGCCGGATGCCTTGGCATGTGCTTGCTCCCTTTGCACCAAAGGGGAAACAAGGACACTGCGCGGGCTGGCACCCGCCTGGCCTCGATCGTCATGGCTTGCGTCACGGGCACCTCGCGAGATACCCCTGCCTTGATCTCCCCGCCTCCTCGCGAGCCTGCCTGATGAGGCTGCTCCTGAGGAAGCTTCCTGTCGTTCGCCCCGCTAGGCTTGGCCCCTCGCGAGGGTCTTGAGCTTGAGCTGATGATGGTGGGTCGTATTGGGCCACTGCTTGAGCCACGCCACAGACCATAGGCAGGCAAGTCTGGGGACCCCCGTTCCCAGAACACCGACAGTGTAGCCCCTGGGCCCAAGGCGCGCCCGGACTTGGCTTGGCAGAGAAGCGAACGGGCAAGTGCGAAGCGGCGCGGGCCCCAACAGCCTGCGGCCTCGGGCGCCGCGTGGCGGTTGATTGGACGTGGGCGTCTCCACTTCCCCATGATGCATCGGCAACCGTTCGACATGACAAGTCCCTGCATGCAAAGTGAGTCATGATTACCTGCGATCATGGAGGCCGATGGTTGGCCTCCTCCGGCTATAAGTACGGAACGGCGCGAGCCCTTCCAGTCCATCTCTCCTTGCTCCACCCCTTCTTCTTTTCTTCTCCCCCTTGACTCATCACGCCCCATGGCGCCTACGAAGAGGTTTTTGGCCGCAGAGAAAGGGAAGGCCTGCCGGGAGGGGCCTGACTCCCCTCTAGCCAAGCGTGGCCGGGGCCGCCCCCGCAAGCATCCGCGACTCCTGCGAAGACTGCCCGAGGCCTCGGCGGAGGCCCCTCGCTCAGTGGAGGCCACCTGGCTGGCGGGGGAAGACGCGTCGTGGATGCACGGCCTCCCCGCCCTTGATTCCACTCAGCGGAGGTGTTGTCGGAGTTCATCGTTTGGTCCGAAGATCCGGCCGGTACTTAGCTTCAGCTCCCTCGCTTCTTCGCCGGCGAGCTGCCAGCCGGCGCCATGGGCGGGCTCTGGCTCCAGGTGGATGGCTGCTGTAGCAGGGCCTCTTGGGCGTCAGTGGAGGTTTCCGTTGCCGGAAATGTGGCGCTGACTTGAGGCTGGCAGACGTTTGCCCGCGCGCGTGGCCTAAGCCAGCAATTCACTCTCCACTTCAAGTTCGACGGTGACGCCACCCTCTTTGTGAGGGTATTCGGAGGAAATGGCCGCCACGTCTGGTGCTGCCCCGAAGGTGACGACGATGGCCGGCTGCTCAGCCCCGGTGACGGAAGTGGTGATGATGTAGGCAGGCGTGGCCCTGGCGGCGCCCGCGGCTCGCCAAGCTTTGGTGACTCCTCTTCCGACGGCAGCTCCTCCAGCAGTGGCCGCGACCAGCCACCGTGCCGTTGTGCTTGCTTCAAGGGGGGGCGGATCGTCCCACCTCCGCGCCCTGGTGAAGCGTGAGGAGGAGGCTGCTTGAGCTCCGAAGGGTGGTGCAGGTCTTCTTCCTCGGGCTGCCGCTGGGCGAGCCGTGCTCATTTTGCTTTATCTGCAGAGAGAGAGAGTAGTATGGAGCCCAGCGGGGGCGTGCTAGACTGTTGCTTTTAATTATCATGATGTTCCTATCATCTTCGTGTTGTGCTATGGTGTTGCGTGATCATGCGTAGGAACAACTTAGCTCGGTAGGAGGGGTTCGTTGCGGCGCCAGCCTCGGGAGGCTTCGGCCGGAGGCCTCGTCATGGGTCTTCGAGGCCTGCAAGAAGAAACTCGTCGGAGGGTTAGGCTTCAGCCCCCGGCCGCAGGGGTGACCAGCTCGGGCCCGGCATTTGTGTCGTGATGCCCGTGGGGCATTGACTGGGAGGAGTGTTCCCACTGCAAACTTAGGTCGAGGAACCTCATGAGATTAAACCAGGAGACGCTCGCGAGGGTGCCCGCACAGCCTCCCTCGTGAGGGTTGCGAAAGGAAAGAAGATTCAGGCGAACGACAAAGACGGAAAACGGGTGCCGCACAACACAGGAAACAACTCCAACTAAAGTTTCAAACAAAGGGGAACCAGCCAACTACAGAAAGCAAATGAAAAGCCACGTCCGGCACCTAATCTAGTCTTCGACGTCTTCTCACCAGCGCAGAGCTAAGTGCTGCCACTAGGCGTGGGCGGGAGCCCCCGAGGCCCAGGGGCGGCACTCCGGAGACTCCGGGGCGTGTACAACCCCAACTCATTATTACGTGAGAGTGTCACGGGCGGCGAGCTTCACAGGCATTGGCCTTCTTCACAGGCACCGGGCCTTTTCTTGAGGGGGGCGAGCTTCACAGGCATTGGCCTTCTTCACTGGCACCGGGCCTTTTCCCAAAGCAACGAGCTTCACAGGCATTGGCCTTCTTCATAGGCTCCGGGCCTTTTCCACAAGCACTGGGCCTCGCTCAATGGTAGAACCTCCGAAGGTGTTGAATGTTCCACGCGTTCAGGATGGGCACCCCCTCCTGGGTCTCCAAGCGCGCGGAGCCGGGCCTGGAAACATGAACAACCTTGAACGGGCCCTCCCACACTGGGGAGAGCTTGTGCAGCCCCTCCCTGGAGAGGACCCATCTGAGCACGAGGTCCCCTACCTCAAGAGTCCTGATGCGGATGTTGCGGCAGTGGTATCACCGCAGCGCCTGCTGGTACTTGCCGCCGGCAGTGCGGCCTCTCGACGGCGTTCCTCCCTCAGCACAAGATCCATCCCCGCATGGTGTCTTGTTGCGCCTCATCGAACGCCAGGACCCGCGTGGAGCGACGCCTGACCTCGTGAGGGAGGACGGCTTCAGCTCCGTAGACGAGGAAGAATGGGGTTTCTCTAGTTGACTTGGTTGAGGTCATGCGGATAGACCACAATACAGACTGGAGCTCATCGTACCAGCCCGTGCCGCAGGCCTCCAGCTTCTTCTTGAAGGTCCTGGTCTTGAGGCCCTTCAGGACCTCCGCGTTGGCTCGCTCAGCCTGTCCATTGCTCCGAGGATGTGCCACTAAAGCGTAGCATATCTGCGTCCCAAGATTAGCACATTATGTTTTAAAGAGATTGCTAGTGAACTGCGAACCGTTGTCTGTGATGATGCGGTTAGGCACCCCGAATCGGCTCATGAGGCCCTTGATGAACTTGACTGCCGAGCCTGCTGGGATGGTGCGGACAGCTTCCACCTCATCCCACTTGGTGAACTTGTCGACGGCAACGTAGAGCTAGCGATAGCCCCCTGGTGCCCGAGGAAACGGGCCCAAGATGTCCATCCCCCAAACCACGAACGGCCATGAGAGGGGTATGGTCTGCAGGCCCTGAGCCGGCTGGTGGATCTGCTTGGCGTGGAATTGGCAGGCTTCGCAAGCCTTCACCAGCTCGATGGCGTTGTTGAGTGTTGTGGGCCAGTAGAACCCGCTGCGGAACGCCTTGCCAACAAGGGTTCATGATGATGAGTGGTGCCCACAGTCTCCATCGTGTATGTCCGCCAACAGCTCCTTCCCCTGCTCTCTGGAAATGCAACGTAGGGATACGTCATTTGGTCGCTTCCGGTAAAGCTCTCCATCTTGAATGCAGTATGCCGTGGCCTGCCGCGCCATGTGTTCTGCGTCTTCCTCCTTCTCCGGCAGAGTCCCTTGCGCCAAGTAGCTCTTGAGTTCCACAGTCCAACTTCCCTCCCGAGGCTCCATCACCAGGAGAAAGCGTGCTCCTGAGGTCGGTCCACAGGCCGGAGCTCCCGAGGTTGGCGGCTGAGGGAGCTCCGCCCGAGGTTGAGCTGCCCCAGACAGTGGTGGCACCGCTGAGGGTTTGAAGAGCCTCTCTTCGAAGACTCCGGGCTCCTAAGGCAGCCGCCTAGATGCCCTTTTCGCGATGTCGTCAGCTTCGTGATTGGTGCCGCGGGGCACGTGCTGCAACTCCAAACCCCAAAACTGCTTCTCAATTTTGTGAACCTCTGCTAGATAAGCCTCCATGTGCTCGTCCTTTGGCTCATACACTTTGTTGGAGAAGTTGACGAGGAGTTGTGAATTGCCTTTGATGACGAGGCGCTTTACCCCCAAGGCCACCGCAGCTTTTAGGCCCGCTATCAGCCCCTCGTACTCTGCTATATTGTTGGAAACCTTTTCTCCATGCTGTAAACAGAGTTGCACGGCATAGTAGAGCCTGTCCTAAGTGGGGGATATGAGTATCGCTCCAGCCCCCGCACCATGTCGCGAGAAAGCTCTGTCGAATTACATAACCCAACCGTCCGGCGCCTCACTTCCTGGGGAAAGCGACCGGTCCTCGCCTGCTTCAAGTCCTGGCGCCTCTGTCCATTCTGCCACAAAATCTACAAGTGTTGCTCCTTTAACGACCCTAGTCGTGCTGAACTCCAACTGAAACGCTTGTAGTTCGATGTTCCATTCGGCAACCCTTCCCGCTGAGTTGGGGCTCCTGAGCACCCTTTCCAACGGGTATGCTGAGACAACCTTGATTGGGTGACCCAGGAAGTAGTGTTGCAGCTTCCGTGAGGCCACCAACAGCGCGAGCAAGAGCTTCTGAGGCATGGGGTACCGTGCCCTTGCGTCCCTCAGCATCGTGTTGACGAAGTAAACGGGATGCTCGACGAGGGCGGGCGCAGCGACGGAGTCGGCATCCTCCGGGGAGTCGAGCGTCTCCTAAGGCGCAAGAGTCCCCAGCTCCTGGCAACCTGGTGGAGCCCCCGTGACGACATCTCCTTGCTGAGGTTGACTTGCATCTGCCGAGGGTGCGGGCCTTGAGGGGCCTCCTTGCCCTGGGGTTGCCGCAACTGGTGCGGTCTTGGTCTGGCGCTCCTTCCGGACGGCCACCAGAGCGGCGCTGGCGGAGTATGGTGTGGCGGCGAGATAAAGCACCAGGGGCTCCTATGAGCGTGGCGCTACCATCACCGGAGGGCTGGTCAGGTACTTCTTGAGGTCTTGAAACGCTTCGTCGGCCTCTTGGGTCCATTCGAACAGGCCCTTCCTCTTCATTAGCTTGAACAAGGGCAGAGCGTGTTCCCCTAGCTTGGAGATGAAACGCCCTAGCACACTCACCCGCCCGGCAAGCTTCTGCATTTCCCTAAGAGTTTGCGGTGGACTCATGTCTTCAATTGCCTTGACCTTCTCCGGGTTAGCCTCTATCCCTCTGTGGGACACGAGGAAACCAGGAGCTTGCCAGAGGGAACACCGAACACGCACTTCTCTGGGTTGAGCCGCAAGTCCACTTCATGCAGGCTCGCGAAGGTTTCTTCCAGGTCTTGTATCAGGGTCTTCGCCTCCCGAGACTTCACCACTATGTCATCGACATACGCCTCGGTGTTCCTCTCGAGCTGCAATGCGATGTGCATCAGCCGCTGGAAGGTTGTGCCCGTGTTGTGCAATCCGAATGGCATGCAGGTGTAGCAGTACACCCCGCACGGGGTCAGGAAAGCCATCTTCTCCACATCTTTGACTGCCATCTTGATTTGGTGATAGCCTGAGAAGGCATCCTAGAAGCACAACAGGTCGCACTCAGCAGTAGAGTCGACGATCTGGTCGATGAGGGGGAGCGGGAACGGGTCCTGTGGGCAGGCCTTGTTGAGGTTGGTAAAATCGATGCACATACGCTCCTTCCCCCTTTCTTCGGCACAACGACAGGGTTCGCCAGCCACTCCGGATATCGAACCTCGCGAATGACTCCCGCGGCCTCCAACTTGCGGGTTTCTTGGATGATGAGAGCTTGCTTCTCGGTGGACTGCCGTCTTGCCTTCTACTTCACCCGGCATACGTTGGGACATACATTCGGGTGATGTTCGATCACCTGCCCGGGGACCCTTGCCAGCTATTGGGTTCCCACACGAACACCTCCTTATTCGCGCGCAGGAACTTCACCAGGGTCTCCTCTTGCTCGGGATCCAGATTGGTGCCTACGGTGAAGGTGGCACCGGAGGACCCGTCCTCGTCGACTGGTACTTGCTTGGTTTCTGCCTTGTCTTGGGTGAACAGCTGCTTCTTCTTGGTGGGCGCAGCCCCCTTAGCCTTGAGGGGATCGACACTGGCGGGCTGTGCTGTTGCGGCTGTCTTGAAGGCGAGCTTGAGTGCCTGCAGGGCATCTTTCGCATCTCCGGCTATGGTGAGGACACCACTCCTCCTGGGCATTTTCATCAGGTTGTAAGCCGGGTGGGTTGCTGCCATGAACTGGGCCAAAGCCGGGTAGCCGAGGATGGCGTTGTACGGGAGGCCGATGCGGGCGACGTCAAAGTCGACCAGCTCCATGCGGAAGTTGGCTTGGGTGCCGAACGTCACTGGGAGGCAGATCTGCCCTAGAGAGCTGGTGGGGCTGCCCCCGATGCCCGAGAAGTGCTGGCACGGTCGGAGTCGCCCCAGCGGCACGTGGATAAGGCTGAAGGCCTTGATTGAGAGAACATTGAGGTCGGCTCCGTCGTCGACGAGGGTCCTAGTGATGGCTACCTGGCAGATGGTAGGAGTACATAACATCGGGAGCACGCCCGAGCAGGCAGTGTTGGCGGGGTGATCATCCAAGCCGAAGGTCAGGTCGGCCTCGGGCGACGCCCAACCCGGAGGAGCTGAGCGGCGAGTCAGGGCAGCGCCGACCTGGCGGACGAACGACTTGATGTGGCGACTCGTGGGTGGGGCTTGTGAGCCACCAAGGAGCGCCGCGATGACTGGGAGCACCGGCACTGCGTGATGGGCGAGGAAGAGGCCGCGCAGCTCCTCCCAGGAGTCCACTGAAGACGTTGGCAAGTGGAGCAACCACATGCGCGGGACGCAGGTGAGCGCCATGGGCAGCCAATTGGCCATGACCCGATCATCGCCCCGGGTCTTGAGGATGGCCTCCTCATACACTAGCAGGAAAGCTAGCGGGTCTGACGCGCCGCCGTAGCACGGCGGCATCTCTGGCTTGAACTTGCTCGGCCATCGCACCTGTCGCAAGGCGGGGGTCAGAGCTTGGAGCCCCCAAGGCCCAGCACCGGCCCCTGCGGCCGGAGCGGGCGACGTGCTTCCTGCCATGGGGGCGGAGCGCAAGGTTGATGGAGAACAGGTCGTCGACAGGGAGAGCTCTGGTGCACCCCTACTTGGCGTGCGAAATGTTGGATTTCGGGTTCCGGCAGACCCTTGAGGTTCGAACTCTAGGGTGCGCATGAAGATCTCTCTCCTACCAACTCACGTCTCGAAGCCTCGCAAGGAATCTAGGTTAGAAAGATGAACACACGAGGGACACGAGGTTTATACTAGTTCAGGCCACCATTGTGGTGTAATACCCTACTCCAGTGTGTGGTGTGGTGGATTGCCTCAGGGGCTGATGATGAACAATACAAGGGAAGAACAGCCTCGGGAGGGATGTTCTTGTATCGATGTGGATGAACCCTCCCCCATGGTGGGTGGCTAGTCCTATATATGTAGAGAGGCCCTGGTCCTCTTCCCAAATATTGAGCGGGAAGGGCGCCAAAAATTGGCCATTTTGAAGGGGAACATCTAGTACACTTATCCTGACTAAAGTTGGTCTTCCACTGCCAAAGACTCGGACGATGACGCCGTCTTGGGCTCCACGGTGACCTCCATCCTGCCGCTCTGCTGGTCTTGGTCTTGTTGCACCAAAATGGTAACCTTTGCCTGATGCATTGGCATGTGCTTGCTCCATTCGCACCAAAGGGGAAACAAGGACACTGCCCGGGCCGTCGCCCTCCTGGCCTCGATCGTCATGGCTTGCGTAACGGGCACCTCGTGAGATACCCCTGCCTTGATCTCTCCGCCTCCTCGCGAGCCTGCCTGACGAGGTTGCTCCTGAGGAAGCTTCCTGTCATCCGCCCCGCGAAGCTTGGCCCCTCGCGAGGATCTTGAGCTTGAGCTGATGAAGGTGGGCCATACTGGGCCACTGCTTGAGCCACGCCGCAGGCCGCAGGTAGGCAAGTCTGGGGACCCCCGTTCCCAGAACACCAACAGTAGCCGCATCGCTTGGTCGGTGGGTCCACAACTGCTATCTTCTTCAATCTCATGTAGGCATCATCATACATATTCAAGCCCAGCCAGTCCGGAAGGCCGATCCCAATGGTGGAGAAGGGGTCTACCAGAACGGCCACACTGCTGTGGATGTTGTGCAAAATGATGGCGGTATCCGGCCGGAGGTATGCAAGCCAATCTTCATTGGCACCGACCCAGACCTATATATAAGATGGTGGGAAGCGGAGAAATGACGGAATGGAAATAAAATAACTAAGTACTACATGATCAAACTCCATTACTGACCTGCTCATCGGACAAAAATCCTACTACCTCTCAACGTCGGCAACTCTAGCGGAGTCAATGTGCAACCATGGCCAGGGAGCGGTGGACTGTTCGAAGGATTGTCCCATAGAAGAACCTTCTCCTCAAGGACGCATGGAAGACCAACAAGCATGGCCTTTTCCCAAACATGTTTAAGCACCGTCTTGGAAAAGTTGGTGTAGGAAGCACCGAGTCTTGCGGCGGTGAGGACGTCGGAGCGGCGTGCAATTTCTCCCAGAGGATCATCGTCCAAGGTCTCCCAGCCCCGACGAGGAGGAGAACCGCCTGGAGAATCCATGGGAGCAGCGATGAACTGCCTTCTCTTCGGGGGGAGGGGCACTGGCGACGAGGAGATAAGAGTGTAGTAACTGCAAGGCCTTGTCCCTTCCAACTGTAGATCATTCCTTAGCAAAGGGGTGAGGCTACTATTTACTACTAGTACTAGCATTATAGAACGTTATGGGATTGCATTATACTGTAAATAATAGCACTAGTAAGAAATTTTTGGCACTAGGTAGTAGTTTTTGGCGTGGATTAAGAAATTTTTGGTATGTTTTTGATTTTTTTTGACAGGCCAACTAGTGTCAAAAAACGTCTTACATTATGTGACATAGGAGTACATACTCGTACTGTAGTAGTACTAGTACTACATTTTCTCAACTAGTAGTGTGATGTACTGTACTTCTAGTCTAGTCTAGTATAGTGCACCAGTTTTGAACTCTTGAATCTCAGGGCCAAGGAGCTACAGTTGGAAGTGGAGGGTACTACTGTTCTCTAGAACCATCGATGTACTATCAATGCAGGGAAAGTACACCTGCATAGTGGCCTAGTGGGTTCTCTCGGTGCTCTATCCAGCCGCTCCTCTCACGTAGCTGGCCTACTCAGCCACTCCTCTCACACACACACAGCGGCCTATTTATCAACAACGGTTACTGCAGGGGCAGAACATTTGAGTTATTTGATACAGCAAGACTAGGCTTTTCGCTTCCATTTGTGGAGGTGTAATCGATCTCGTTGAACTTTGTTAGTAGTTCCTTCTTTATGAATGAGATGAAGCAAAGATTTTGCCTCCGTTTCAAAAAAAACGTCAAGAGGAATTTCTTTTATAGTAGAGCCGATAATGGAGTGAAGTCCATGCGTGCAATGCCACAAGTTAGCTAGAGAGTAGTAGTAGAGCACTTTACGTACAGAGCCATATTGCACAGTTCCCAATGCCCCGCTAGGCTTTTACGGCTCCTCGGGCTTAATTGGGAGGCGCTAGTTTAAATATGCTACTAGCTGATGAGGAAGCTGCAAGCAAGGTGCGGCTAGGGCGAGCACGCGAGCCACGGGGATGCTGGGAAGGAAAACCCGTTCATGTGGCTAGGTTGTCCAGTGCACCCAAATTGTGGTGCCCCACGTCCGTTTGACTTCAAAACTCAAACTACCCGTGTAAAATATTGGCTTGCAGCGAAGTGTAGTAGTACTTTTTTTAAAGGCCGTCGTGCATTCGGTCGGGATCGAACCCACAGAACGAGGTATACACTCCCGCGACCACTAGTAGTACTCATTGGAGTACAACGCAACCTAGAATCGCCTTTTGTCGCTAGTAGTACGTACATTGTTCCTTACAAGAAACCCCTAATAATGCAAGAAACCACTAAAATGCTAAGAAACTACTACCACTTGCATACATGGCAGACTTAAGATAAGACTACCTTATCAACCATTGTACATGCTCTTACCAACCAGCCCTACCAAGAAACGACTACTCTACAAAGTGCCGTTATAGGCACGTTTCAACCCATGGCCCTGTTTGGATAGATTTGTTGTCAATCTAACCCTGCCATCCAAACACCACTTTGGTTAGAGTTAGTTCAGGGTTAACTCGAACCTCTGACAGGTCCCATGTCTCCCATTAAGTCAACGCCTTCTATTCGACCAGGCGTTATGACTTGTGGGACCTACATGTCAATCTGCACAAAAATCCCCGAGTGACCTCCTACCTCCGGCCCGTCCACCTAGTCATCCTCGGCCATGGGACGCAGCTACCGCCGCCGGCAGAAGGCGAGGTCAAAACCACCAGCGGTGCGGAGCCCATGTTGCGGCAGCCCGGATGCCAGCTCCGTCCAGCGCTCGCGGCCGCTAGCTAGCCAAGATAGCTCCGCCAGCTGCTTGTCTGCAAGGTTTGCTAGCTAGATTGGCACGGCAGTGCGGCGGCTTGCTCACGCGTCCTGCGCTAAAGCCAGCCATCTGGCTCGAGCGAAGGCCAGCGCGGCGGCTTGCTCGCTCGTGAGTCACGCTCGGACCAGCCTGCCAACCCGTGCGGAGGCTAGCACGGCGTCCGGCCCGTCCGACGGAGCAGCGGCCAACTCGCTCATCACCGGCACCACCGACGAACACGCATCAGTACTGTTTGAAGTAATGTTTAGGAAAAATAATGATTTGAGGGGGAATAACAGGATAGAAGGTCAGATGTGGGTCCCTCGTGTCAACGGTCAAACAAAATGTGTTGGTTTAAGCTGCCTCGTTAGCACGGACGTGTGGGCCAACCCTGTCATAAATGGGTTTAAATGAACCTAATTGGTAGGAGTACTAGGTAGTAGTTTTTGGCGTGGATTAAGAATTTTTGGGTATGTTTTTGCTATTTTTTGTACAATAGATTCTTCCTAGGGCTGGCTGAAAGTGGTAGTTTTTTGTTAAATACTCTACATATTGTAAGTAGGAGTGAAAGTTAAGCTTTGGAAGCCAATAAGCAAGGCTAGTTACATA
Source organism: Triticum aestivum (assembly GCF_018294505.1). Lineage (NCBI taxonomy): Eukaryota > Viridiplantae > Streptophyta > Magnoliopsida > Poales > Poaceae > Triticum > Triticum aestivum. The sequence goes on along the minus strand of NC_057795.1, from coordinate 502,841,102 downwards.
GTGCATATGTGTACATGATTGGAAGTAAATATCAACCATGAGTGACTAATATCTTGATGGAAAACTCGAAACTATGGAATACTAGGGAAAAATGCATGGTTGGAAATACTAGCAATGTTCATGTGTGGTGCAACGAATCATAATTACAATAATACTTATTCACAAACTTGATAAAAAACACTCTAATTTTGATATACATATGTCACTAGAGATATATTATGTTTCAATTAGAATATATTCCTTGGGCTGTTTTGGTGAGATCAGGGAGGGATGTGGTTGGTTTTAAGATACTAATTATGGGTTTTTCTGCAAATTGGTAGACAAGTGGGATGCTGGTGAGAAAAGGAAACAACTTACCTCACAGTCGTTAGATGTAGATCTAATGGTCAGAATCGACGGATGGCAAACACACCATCATCACCAACTTAGTCTTATGTAGGAGTACTAGCAAGATCCGTGCATTGCACGGAACATCAAGATGCATTTTTTTCATAAAACACTTGTTGTGATTGACCCTTGCGAGAGTAATCCCATGTGTAAAAACTAATGATATCTCGAGAAATATGAGATAAGGTGAAGAGGAGTGGGGTGTGGTGGTGATTGGTGGTCGGACTGAGTGGAGGCATGGGGATTGACGACGCTGGCAGCGGCCACCAGGCCAGTTTGATCCAGAGGCTTCCTTTCTTAATTGCTCAACAATGAGGTTTGTTGGAGATATGGGTGAACGGGGGAAGGCCTTGTCTGCAAATGTGGAGAGGGGTGCGGGTATCTTTTAGTTTAATTTTCATCCGTCAGATGTAGATCGGACGATCTATATTGCAAGATGGCACACGTACCATCATCACCAACTCGGTTTTTTATAAGAGAAGAAATATAAGTATGGAGATACAAACGTATTATTGATACTTGCTTCCGTAAACTAGCATCTACATTCTATTCAACGCCTCGGCATGTGGGGCCTTAGCACAATGACTTGTCGACTATGTAAAACAAAGATTTTCCCATCGCCGATAAGGAGGGGGTGATGGCGGCGCGCTTTTTGGCTTGCTCTAGTCCTAGTAGTCATACTAGGTGGTCTAAGCATGTGTAGATTTATTCTTTTTCACGTCTCGTGTTCGCTGTACTGCCACGACTATTGATGAATAAATGGTTAGTTATTCACGGGGAAACCCTTGTTGAGCGTGTTTGCGAGAGAGAGAGAGAGAGAGAGAGTGCGTGTGTGATATGTTAGAGACTGAGGCAATGATAACAGATTCTTTGTGTCTATTTGTGTGGAGGATAGAGAGAGACATGTACATGGGGCTTTGTGTTGTGTAACATGGAAACACATATACATAATTAGAGAGTGAGTGTGTGAGATACACATGCGGACATGGGGAGAGATGAGGGTCCAGATAAATGGGTGTCTGTGCGTGTCTGGGTGTGTTTGTGCACGCGTTTTGTGTGTGAGAGGGAGTGTGTGTATGCGGAGTAGAGAGACCACTGATGATGTAAACCTAGTATAAGGGAAGGGGGAATGGTGTGACATGTGTAGTAGCAAGATAGCACGGGTGCGGGCGGGGGGAGCAGACTATTTGGAAGAGACATCGAGTGTGTGTGTGGGAGAGGGGTGTGAGAGCGAGAGAGAGAGAGAGAGAGAGAGAGAGAGAGCTAGCGACAGAGAGAGAGAGAGGGAGGAAGAGAGGGGCGAGAGGGGTCGTTTCTGTCCATAAATGGCGTATAGATAGGGAGACAATGTTGATGTTGTCCGAAATTGGCCTATGTACGGAGACGCAAGGGAAGCGAGTCATCGTGTGTGTGATAGGGACTTCATGAGAGATCTAGAATTGATGATGTAGAGAACAATATGCAAAATCAAGAACGATGATATATTAGGGAGCTATGGAAAGAGTCACGACATATATGTATACAGGGAAGGAGCTGGGGCGGGTCCGCATGTGGGAGAGATAGAAAGAGGAGAGTGGTGCACAAGGAGACAAACTGTGCTTGTTTGCAGTGGGGGTGGAGTGTGAGGTGAGTGTGCAGAACCACATAACTAGGGAGATAGATGTTTGGGGGCGACGTTTTGTGTGTATGGGAAATATACACTCTACATAGTGCGTGTGCTTGGGTAAGAGAGATAGCGGGAGACCTAGAGAGTGAGGGAAGAGATGTGTGCATGCCCGAGAGACAAAGTGATAGAGACCTATATAGGGGTCCGGACTTTACAAGAGATAAGGGTGTTAATGTGCTTGTGTGTTGGTGTTTGGGGGAGAGAACGACTTCTGTGTGTGTGTGTGTTGGTCGTGGTGGGGGGCGGGGGCGAGAGGGGTTGGCTTCAGATAAAGAGTGAGGTTTCTATATTTGAGGGACTTTAGCGTAATTGAGATATTGTGCACTCATGGTTGATCAATTTGTTTCACAGTTTGGACTATGAGATAACGATACTTGAACATGTGTGATATACCTTGATGTACCAGAATTACAAACCTAAGATTGGAATTTTGGAATTCGATTACATCATTAGCTTTTGTAATTCATTTAAACGGAGGTACATTTTTTAAGTCGGGATTTCGTGATTTCAAATTCATATATCAAACCTAGAGATATACACATACGGGCATGTTCAAACTTTATAATCATCCACTTTATTCATACACATACACATTTTTGCTTTTGTCATCATATTTAGGATAAACACATTTGGAATTTCATTTGAATTGGACCGTATGATGGTATTTGCTTGTAGTAGCTCAATGATCCATATTTGAATTGAATGGACAATCTAAGTTTCGAGTTGGAGACATTGATTTCAAAACTTGCACAATTTTTTTGCATGCAAAACAAACAAATTGTCGGCCATGATATCATACTCGGCCGTACGAGAGCAGAATACTTATAATTTTAGGCGCCAAAAGCTTTCAAACTTCCCGCTCACATCGAAATATCACGTGCCCGAAAGTTTAGCCCTGTGATATTCCTGTTTTACCCCTGCCACATGAACGGAAAAGGGCTGCTTTTGTAACTCCATTGTTTTCCCCTCTTTGCCCCCAACATTCTTCCCCAGAGCCCCTCCCCTTCCCCTCCCCGAACCCCCCAACCACGGCAAGCTGCCGAATCTAGTCCTCTGCCGCAGCGGTGGACCTCACACCCCCGCCGGATCTACCTTCCGCACCTTGGAACCCCCAACTGCCAACTCACCACTTCACCGGAGCCGCTTCAGCGACTGGCTTGTCCACCGCTCCAGATCTCCTTGACCGCCATCATGGTCCACCGCATCAGACCTGCTTAACCGGCGCCCTCATCCACCACAGCATAGGCCCTTCATTGACTCCCTCGTCCGCCCCTTTGCTGGCCCTTCATACAAGCCCTCGTCTGCCGCAACAGATCCGCCTCACTGAAAGCACTGTGCAATGCGCCCACTGAAGCCTTCGTCCATTGCACCGGACCCGCTCCACGGATGCCATATTCAACTCCACCGGCCCTGCTTTACCGATGTCGCAGCCTCATCAGGTTATTTCGATTTGTACTCCTTCGGTTTTTCTCTTTATCGTGCAACTGTTCACTTACCACGGATGAGCTTTCTTGTATGTCGACAAGAGCCGCAACCGTAGCACCGGAGCCGCTTCAGTGACGGTGACAGCCGGCCGAAAATCAACCGCAACATGAGCACCATCGACAATCCTTAGCTATCAAGTATGACAACGATACCCATACGCCGCCGAGAATCGGGTACTATTATCCAACGGCCGGCGCCTACGTTCACTTTCCTAGCATAAGCACCGCACCTTTGAATTTCTTCATGGCATCATTCAGTTTTTCATGAGACGCGTTATTCTGCTTGCACCTGTAGGGCCATACTTCTGGCAGTGAACATGTTACATGTGCTAAATTACATACCAGTGCACATATAGTTAATATGCTTTAGTTTTGTCCTAAGTAGTATTACTATACTTCCTAGATATCACTGCCTACTATTTTTCTTCTTGAATGCTATATTTATGATAATGGTGTTGTTCTGTTGCCACCTATTGGTTCCATCAGACTGCTTAATGTTCTCTATGCTTAATTACACATCAGCAAACTAGCATGTGGTTCCGCTGCTTTTTGTTTGTTTTACCCTACATTTTCTGATGCTAGCTATTACATCACTGCTCCGAGCCTCTGTTCATTACTTGTTTGTGTGTTCTTGATCTTCCCAAGTTGCATGACTAATTTGATGCTTCTATTAATTATGGAGATGCCAATCCCATCAAGCAAAATATTTGTTCTTTTGGGGCTGGCACCTCGAACAAGCATAAAAATAGAGGGAAGCAGATATATTGTCGTGTATGCACACACCCTTCTTTCATTAGTTTAGATGAACCATTGATGATCAATTCGGACCAGTGCATGCGATTAAAATTAATTTTACCTAAATAGAGGGTGCAGAATAAACTATAACAACTAGATTTGCAACCACGGGATGCTGACGATATCTTCAAAGAACATTGCAACAGCAGCAAGGCTTCACAGCAACATATGGTAAGCCAGTGTGTATTAGTACATGTGAAATGTAATGCGAGTGGGCTGCTTTCTTGGCTTGTCCCTCAACCTGTAATCCTACCGAATTACAAATAGTTCAGTTGTCTGCTTTGTTGTATTGCTTGATTCGAATGCTTGTTTGTTGTTACGCTATACCTGAGTTGGCCAATATGTCAGCAGTGCCTGATGTACTATCGTAAAGAAATACATGCCTATTTCATTCGAGTCCTTAACTTTTCCTCTCAACTTCATCACAAGACTGTCTTCGTAGTTTATATGAGGCCACACTGTTAAGTGCTTTCTCAGATTATTTCAACTGCTTAGATGCCTTGGAAACTTAAATATAGTGGTGGTACACTCCCTTTCAACTGGGTCCCGTTTAATCCCGATTAAAGTCCACTAGTGGTATGATAGTTCAAAAGAGTTTTTGTTTTTTGAGGAAAATGAACTAGGGAGGTAGCAAAAACTAACTAGATGGGACTAGCGGATGTCGTTTATTTGCCACTTACATCCCTAGTTTCATCTTTACCATTTTAATTTCTTTTCGGCTGATGCTGCTTCGAACCATTTAAATATAGTTTGCCATGCTCGGCAATAATTTGTCCGTCGTTTACCATGTAAGCTTACTGCCTGGATCATACGATAACTATCTCTTACTTATGTCCAGCGGAAACCTTTCAGGATGCCGTTCACACTAGGACACAATGTACAACCCTAGAATCTATTTGTGGAAGCAGTGCGCCATCCATGTTACCAGATGGTAGCAGTTCAGAGGCAACACTGCCGGAGAGCAGTCTGAGCACAGATATTATAGTGCTTGAGGCTCTACTAGAGGCAGAAAGAGATGGTGTGGCTGCCATGAATGAGGTAATCTTTATCTTGAGGCTGGAAATTACAGAATTAGCGGCACGCATTATGCAAGCAACCCAAGAATTGGATGAAGTAAGAATGTTGTATTTGAAGACGGAGGAGGTCCTGCTGTTTCTGCTATTTGAAGCCCAAGGTAATCCCGGTTCTTCTTTAGATACCAGTTGAAATTGTCATTAGATTATTGTACTTGCATGTTGTGTCATGTCTTTGAATGGATTATGTTGCAACACCCCCTATGTTGTCCATGTGTTGTAATGATCCAAATTTTTTAGGCGAGGTAATCCTCAGTACTTGTATGATTGACATAAGGTGAATTGTTTTTCGTGTGAGCATATTGTATTGGATGAAATAACTGTTTGACTCAGAGTGTATCCAACGTACTGAATTCGAAGATCACGGCATTTCTAAATCATAATCATATATAAAGGTGGAATAAATCTTTGTTGTGGTTTTGAAGAAATAAATAACAAACCGTAGAATTATGTGTGGATATTCCTAATCGAATACAAATTGAATTTGAATTTAGTTTGCCAGGGCCGAGGGCAAACGTGAATGCTAATTCTCCCAAGTTTTGAATGAAGCGGCTAAACACTCACTATAATTTGTGGGCTGCCCGAAGCAAGTGTTTGCGAGATGGAAATTACTGTTTACCCCTGACACTTGACATCCTTATCGGTCGGATTTACACTGCTGTCGATAGGGGTAGACTAGTAACTTCAATCATACGTGACACGACGGCCTCTGAGCCCATTCAGACACGGTGGGCACCAAATGTGGGCGGCAAAACACATTTGATTCAAGCTCATCCAAAAGACATGTGTCTCTTCCTCCATTTCCCCATTCATACACGGTGGGTGGCAAAACAAACTCTCCTTGTCCGAAATCGATATAGGCTAATATTTTAAATAGGGGCAGATGTGTAACTTCCCTCAAACGTGACACACCCGCCCTACCTGTCAGCCTCATTCATACACCGTGGGCGCCAACCGTGGGCGGCAAAACACCCTCTCCTCGCCCGAAATAGTTACCGGCAAATATTTGGGAGATGCGAGATTACCGTCCTATCCCCAACCTACGCGATGTCCGAAATTTTAAATGGGGATAAGTTCGTAACTTTACCACATTTCAGAGAAGCGTGTCCCAAAGTTTGAGATCCCCCCCTCCTGTCCATTTCCCCATTCATACACCGTCGGCGGCACGACAACCTCTGCACTGCGGCCACCCTCCTCCGTCCGCCACCCCATCCTCTACCTTGCCGGAGCCGCTACCCCTACCCCGTCGTCCACTACAAGAGATGGGCGTCTCTCATCCACGACGCTGGACCAGGATCCTTTCATTGCCTCCTATCGCTTCATCGGCGTCGTCGTCCACCTTGCCATTGCCGCTCCTACGACCGCCTCGTCCACGGCAATAGGATATATCCCCCGACCCGGCCGTCTGCCGTCTAAAGTCTTCTTCCCCGCCACCGACAGCCATCGCACCCGCAGCACCCTCAACGTATCAGCATAGGCCTACACGGTGTCGCAAGAGAGGTGGTACTCTTCCATATGTGCTTAAGTTATTGATCTCACCCGGAAAATAGTTCGTAATTTGTTTACTGTACTTTCCTTGTCCGTACCCAATCGTAGTGGCTAGTTGAAAGCAAACATTGGTTGCGAAGTAGCTTTGTCGGGTTTGCACCTTCAGATCCACCATGGCACGGGCACTATACTCGTAAAGCTTATGGTTTCCCCCCTTTATATTCACTACCATCATCGTAGGTGCTTCGTGTCGTGCTAGCACTGCTCCTCAAGACCTCAACCCAAAGCTTACGTGTTGAAATACGAATCTGATATAATGCTCATATCACTAAAACAGAGAACGTTTAATTGGTCACCTAATGTTCCTATATTCGTTTGGAAAAGCATGTGCGCCACCCACTGGTCCAGATAGTTCCAGTTTCCTGATTTTTCTCTTGATGCTTAGGGTTTTCCCCTTTTATCTACTCTACTATGATCTGTGTAGGTGCTTCCTATCGTACTAGCATTACTCCACCCTTCAAGCTAAACAACACAACACTTAGAATTCGAAAGCTTAGTTGTTCAAATATGATTGTGATATGATACTGATATTAGTTAACCGACACATTTAATTGGTTAGCTAAAGGTCCCACTTGAGTTTCCAAATGCATGTCGCGACATATAGAGAGACGGCATAATTGCATTTCTTTGTCACTTGTTGACCGTACTTTCTTATCCATACCAAATCTTAGTTGTTATTTCAAAGAAAACATCAGTTGCTAACTACCCTCACTACAAAAAAAATACACTTCCGTGATGATACGTGTTTGTCATAGTAGGTCGCGTTTTTTTTCATGCATGTACATCCATGACAAATTTATGACAGAATCAAGATAGTCATACATGTGCTGTCGTAGAAGTGTTCCATGACATTACCAAAATTATCATCACGGAAGTGTCCACTTCCATGATGATAAATCGCGCGTCACAGAAGTGCTTTCGTCAAGGGTGACCAACACATGGCATCCACCGTAACGGAACGCCGTTATGCTATCGGGTCGGGTTTTGGATCCGATAACCCGTTAACAGCCCCGACCAATGGGGATTTTTCATGTGTAAAATCATCATTGGCTAGAGGAAACATGTGTCGGCTCGTTGTTGGGACTGATGTTGTCCACTCATTGGATAGAAGGCGCCTATGATACGTCGACACGTGGCACGGCCCAATAGAGGCCCATTCCTGTGAAAAGGCCGGCCTGTTTGACTTGGTCAAAAGGTGACGGGCCGGCCCATGGAAAGCCTGTTAACGACATGTTCGCATATAACCCATTTATAGCCCGCTAACCCAAGGCCCGTTACGCCCTATCTGAATTAGGCCCAGTAGCGTCATCTGGGCCATCCAACATGATTCCAGCCCGCTTTCACTTCTGGCCCATGTATGGCCCATGACGTCTTTCGGCCCATATGAGGCCCTATGTAACTCTTGGCCTATTAACGGCCCATGGTGAAACTGGCCCGCAATGAATAGTGTATCACTTTAGATCCATTAACGGCCCGTGGTGAAACTGGCCCGTAATGAACAGTGTATCACTTTATACCCATTAAGGGCCCGTTATTTAGTTGGGCCGTTTCCAGCCCATGTTATCTTTCGGCCTTCTCAGAGCCCATTTATTCTTGGGCTCATTTCGAGCATTCGTTTACTTACGTCTCGTTACTGTCATTTTCTGCTTGTGGGCCAAATTCAGCCTGTGGTTACAGTCGGCCCGTTTGTGGTCTGTTAATACATTGGGCCATTTTCATAGCGTCATCAAATACAGCCTATTAATGATGGCCCGTTATGGTCGGCCCATGAACAGACAATTCCAACTCTAGCCTGTTTACGGCCATAATGCGGCCTGTTATTGGCCCATGTTTGGCCAATCGATCATACGGCCCGTATAAGGCCCATTGATGATATGGCCCGTAGAAGGCCCATTGTTTCTATAGCCCGTATAAGGCCCAATGTTTCTACGGCCCATAGAAGGCCTTCTGTTTCTACGGCCCGTAGAAGGCCCACTGTTTCTACGGCCCGTAGGAGGCCCAGTGTCACTACAGTAAATATTAGCCCATGGTTATTGTGGCCTAGTTTTAAAAAATAGGTTATTACAGCCACTAGCAAACCGCGGAAAAAGAACTGCACTGACTACAAGCAAACAAATAAACAAGACAAGAAGGAAATAAATAAGAAAGCAACTTATGTTAGGCTTTCACGGCTATTGCACATATTACATCCACTAGGCATCAAAGTTCACCACCAGTGCAAATATAGGGAACACAGCAGCATATAAACGTCGTAGCAAAACAAGTCCAGAACTGAAACCACTTCACAAGAGTTCAAGAAACAATATCCTGGGTACCCATAATGCTGGCAAGATGCTTAGCAAGCTTATTAACTTTCTCTTGTTTGGCGCTTAAATCCTCCAGTGCTTGTTGTTGCACAAGAAAGTACGCATCTGAATTCTGCAGGGACTTCCTCAGTCCTTTGGCTTCTTGCCGCAGCACAGCTGACTAATGCCTTTCAGCTTGTAGCTGAGACTGAAGAAGCTGAAGTGATTCAGGCAGCGAGTTCGAAGAGCTTGTGCCAGCGGTACTGGCCAGTAACTCGAACACTACATCAACGCAGGACTGTGGTGTTTTCTCACTGTCTACAAGATCGTTTTTATCACCTTTCTTGGAGACCAACAGGGTTGTCTCACCATCTTGAACCTTATCTGCATTACTTTCTCTACCATTGCATAGTGGGGTGCTCTTCTCCAATATTCTGTTTGCATACTACAAGAGAAACAAGCAGACACATCATAGGTTTAGCTTGTAGTATACCAAACTCATTTTGGTAAACCGGTTCAGTAGTAAGGTGGACAGGATAACAGCATGAAACAAACATATATCTATGTACTATGGTCACTGTATTGTCCATATCATTCTAGTTTATGTTCCCTAATCAAGATAGAGACACAGTTCAACTCATATATTTTTAAGACACAGCAGCATAGACAGAATATAAGTGTGAGAAACTACACAGCATTGGCAGCACTTGTAATGTGCATCACATGAGAACATAACTGTTTATACAACTTAAACTGAAATCAACATAGAGCAAGAAGTTAGAACAACAATCCAGTTAAAGAAATAGGTTTAAAACATACCTGTTGCACCATTGTAGTTTCAATTGGATCCTTCAAATTCGAAAGTAGTTGGCATGAGTAAATACAGTGATGCAACAGCAAAGGAATATGGACCATAGCTACGGAATCTGACCTGAGAACAGTTGCTCTCCTGCTTTAAACGTGGAGTTTGGGTTAGCTGTGGTGGTCTTCGTGCTTTGGGCACTGCAGTAGCTTTACAAACTGCTCGTGTGGGGGTACTCTGTGGTGGACATGGTGCTTTATCAACTATAAGTGGGTTACTATCCGCTGGGGTTGTGGTTAGATGGGTTGTAGCTGGTTCTCTACCCAACGGTGTAAGTGTGCAATCTGGAATAGTCTCAATTATGTGTGGTGGGGCTAGTTTGTGGGCCAGTACAACCATGGTTCTATCTGCATCAACGGGCAGCACTGTCTTTTGTGAAGAACGGGTTTTTGCTCCCTTAGATACTGCCATCACCCCCTCCAATTCAAATGGCTGATAAATAAGAAAATAAATTGAACGTACAAACATTGTATGATAGACAGATGTGGTAATTCACATATATGTTGTCTAACCAAACAGGACAGCATGACACAATTTCACATATATGTTGCCTAACTAAACAGGATAGCATGACACAGTTTCAGATATATGATGGATAACTTAACAGGATATAATGGCATAATTCAACATATGATGAGTACCTAAACAGGATGACATGACAAAACTATATGATGTCTTTCTAAAATAGGTTAGGATGAAATAATTCACATACATGTTGTCTAAGTATACAGGATGGCATGATATAATTGACATGATTGATTCATATACTAAGCAGCTGGCACTCGCATGTATGATCTCTAAACTAAGCAGATAGAATTCAATATTGTGCATATGATGTCTAAACTAGGCAATGCAAGACACCATATGCATCATATGAGAAATATAAACATTGCAACTTAGAGAATACACCTCAGGTGGGATATAGGACTGGTCATCTGTCTCTGAATCCTCCTCTGAGGAGCTCCGTGTAACCATCGAGATATATGCTTCAACAGGTACCATTGCCTGCTCTGAAGACCTTGTTTTCACTCCAGATTTTTCCATAACCGGCTCAAATGGCTGATACACATGAAGAGTAGTTCAATATACGCAGATTGTCGACAAATGGAATACATAATGAACATAAAAAGATGGCATGAGATAATTCACATATATGATGCCTGGCTCCATGGTGGTGCATAATTCACATATATGATAACTAGCTGAAAAACATGGCATTGCATAATTCACATATCTGATATAGAAAGCAAACAGGAGGCATTCACACAAAGCATGTCTAATCTAAGCAGATGGCATGGCAATGCAAGACACCATATGCATGATATGAGCAATATAACCCAACCAAGTTAGAGCATGCACCTCTCGGGGGGTGGATATGACTGGTCATCTCTCTCTGAATCCTCCTCTGAGGAGCTATCTGTAACCAGCAAGAAATCTGCATCGACAGGTAGCACTGACTGCTCAGAAGACCTTGTTTTCACTCCAGATTTTCCCATGACCGACTCAAATGGCTGATGCACAGGAAGAGTAGATGAATGTATAAACATTGTTGACAAATGGAATACATTATGGAAAAAATATGGCACGATATAATTCACATATACGATGACTGGCTAAACAGGATGGCATTGCATGATTCATATATGGTGCCTGGCTAAAGAAGATGGCATTACATAATTCCCATATACTCCCTCCGTTCCTAAATATTTGTCTTTTTAGAGATTTCAAATGGACTAGCACATACGGATGTATATAGACATATTTTAGAGTGTAGATTCACTCATTTTGTTTCGTATGTAGTCACTTGTTGAAATCTCTAAAAAGACAAATATTTAGGAATGGTGGGAGTATGATATAGAAACCAAACAGGTGGCATTCACACAAAGCAAATCTAACCTAAGCTGATGACATATAAGATGTATAATGTTAGCAATGCAGGGCGCCATGTGCATGATATGACCAACATCGGCATGCCAGGTTAGACCAAACACCTCAGGTGGTAAACTGGCATGGTCGGCTCCTTCTGAATCTCCATCTGAACAGTTATCTTCCTCTGGAATACAATCTGGAAATGCAGGAGAGGGGGGGCACTTCGCCCACCATGGAGCAGCGTCTGCATGACATTATATTCGCACGCAATGGTCTTCTCTTTTTCTCTACATGTTCAGTACGATTGTGTACATATCTGACATGCATAAAGAAAATAGTTAAGTTTTGTAAGGCCTAAGGAGTGCATGCAAAAATCAAGACTGATGGTAGCAAACGAGTGGATGGATCTAAAACTAATGATAGCAGGTAGATTATAGCTTCAGTTTAAAAAGATAGATAATGGATCATCTATTGTTTGTTGCCCACCCAACATGAACCACATAGAAGACCCCAGATGAACCAGATAGTATATAGATACTATTCATTGCTGGCTCGATATGATACCCATGGGCAATTCAAAACTCAAGATTGAACAATAAAGTAGTAGGTAATAATAACCGATGTATAATGTAAGCAAACACGAAAGACTGCGACCTCTCTTCCGGAACTGTGTAGTCCTCAGGTTCATCTGCTCAGTTGATGATGGTAATGCAGTTGGCGTGGCTGCCGGCAACGGGGAAGATGATCTGAGGCGGCGAAAGAAAGTCTGCAGGGGGGATCTCTGCTGCAGTGAACGCTTCTGTCGATGGTGCACCTCAGGTGGGGTGGATGACGGCACGGCAGGAGCAGGACATAACACACATAGTTTTCTTTGACACCAATCTGAAAATGAAGTAAATTTGTAAGGGCTCCTTAGAATTGGAGAATTCTATAAACACAGGGACAGGAAAAACACAGGAATAGGATAGGAATGCACATGTAAAACAGAGCATTTGGAAACATAGGATTTCAGTCAACCTGGGTGTTTGGCTCACATGAATTGGAAGAACAGAGGAATGGAGAAACAAAGTGATGCGACGAGTGTACAACCTCTTTGGCATAGCCTTGTGGACCTCAGCATCATTGGGTTGGACGTGGAGGATGGTGATGATGCTGGTGTGACTGTCTGAGGCGGGGAAGAAGATCTGAGGCCTCTAGAAACGGCGCCGAGGGTACTGCTCCGCTATGATGGACGGTTCCGTCGTTGGAGAAGCTCCACTAAGGTGTACGACGACGAGGCTGAAGCATGACAAGACAAACAACTTTAATCTGAAGTGGGACCCTAATATCATCTACAATAGATGATGTAAAATACATCACCAAAAAGTGCTAGATGTAAAACGCATCAACCGCGCCACGGCCGCTCCGACAGATGCTGTAAGTACTGTTCACTCTGAACTTAACTGAAGAAAATGAACTTCACAGTCGAAACTGAATTTTACTGTCGAAACTGATTGAACTAGTAACAAAGCATTGGAATAGATGTTTAGGGCGTTCGAGCACTAGTAGCAGAGAAGCAATGATCTAAATCAGCAAACGCTCGAGCAGGGAACGCACTAGCAGAGAGCAAGTCGTGCAGTAGCACCGCAAGCGAGTGCTAAAGCAGCAACTCCTGTAGCTGCCGGAGGTCGTGCAGCAGCAGCAGCAGCAGAGCAAGCGAGAGCAAGAGCAGAGCAGCAGAACAAAAGAAAGCAGGAGCAGTGCAGCAGCGCGACCGACAGCAAGAACAGAGCCACATCGCGAGCGAGAGCGGGAGCAGCTGCAGCTAGTGCTGTTGTGGAAATCGCCACCGAGGAAGCAACGACATGGGGGAGATACGCCATGGATGATGTGGCCGGCGACGGTGCCGTCGATGGAGACGCCATGTCTGCTCGGTATCGAGCACCGGCAGCCCCGTGAAATCGAATAAAAGATAAAATGTAGCGGTGATTGCAGAACCTCCTTGGTGGCGCCGAGTTGGCCTCGGCTTCATCGGAGGAATTGGTGAGGGTGTTGCGGTTCTGGTGGGGCAGGTCAAGACGGTGTTGAGGGGATTGAGGTGGCAAGATAGACGAGGCGAACGTCGGGGCAGCTCCTTGGAGGTGGAGGACGGGGCGGCTGATCCGACGGGACAACGAGATCGACAACGGATCCTCATCCGGTGTGGTGGATGAGGGACGGCGAGCTATTGCGGTGGATGACATAGTCGGGGAAGAGTCTCCGGCTGGGCGGCGGTCGGAAGGCTGATGGAGGAGCGTGGGGTTTCGCGGGTTTTGGCGGCCTCGGTGTATGAATGGGGGGCGAAGGGGGAGGGGGAGCCAAGCTTAGGGACACGCTTGTCCGAAATGTAGGGTAAGTTACCAGCATACCCCCACCGGTTTTGACACCGCGACGTGGAGCTTCATTTCCGGCTGAGGGGTAGAAGGGGGATTTCGCGTGTCTGGGCTGCGTGAGCGATTTTGGATGAGGAGGGAGTTCTTGCGCGCGTCTAAATTTCGGGATAACAAGGCGCGGCGCGGGTTGAAGAAGCGGGAGTTTCAAAGCAGGTGAGACAAAAGATACCCGAGCTTGAAAATTTCGGGATAACAAGGTGCGGATTCCTTGTTCGGCAGAACAAACTTAACGTGTAAAAAAATCATACAAGACACAAGAGAGTCATGTCCCCTTTTACTATATTGCTATAGATGCCATTGAAAAAACTACAAGAAAAATGTAAAAAAATCGGGAGAACAAGATTACCCTGCACAATACCAAATCGATTCGCACTTCCCTCAACAACAACAAAAAACAAATCAATTCCCACCAAAGAAAGGGTAACGTCCCTTTTTATATGATTACAGATGCCATGATCTTGAATTTCAATTTTTGAATCCACGTTATGTTGAATTCGAATATATCATTAGGTGACCTTGCGGTTTATAATTGATGTAGTCGTACATTTTGATCTTCCATCATATATGAACATTTTACTCCACCATGTGAACATATATATTGTCGTCTCCCATATGGACTAAATTTGAATCAATTTTCCTTATTTGAATACGATTGTTGTCAAGTTATACAATAATTTAAATATTATCTTGATAACAAAATGACATGCATATAGCAGTCATCATATTTCACTATGAACTACATGTACCATACGCTCTCCAATTCAAATATATGTATCCATTTTATGTTGAATTCAAATCATAGTACATTGTTGGTCTAGGTAGCGAGATGTTCGGGATAATCTAAACCTTGTGTTCATACGTATAATTTTTGGCTGAATTGGGACAAGTTTTGGTATAAGCCTCTTGCAAAACCGGAGATTCTCTCAACAAGCCTCGTGGTTTCGAGAGGGAACGTGTCACCTTTGTGTGTGAAACGATATACGCTGCCTCCCCTGATTTTATTTACAGAGGGAACATAGAACTATATGAGTGCCCTGTTAAATTTTGGAATTATTTCAGGTTCATTTGGCCTTTTTATACATTAATTGAGTTTCCGGACTTTTAATGTGCATAATCTAAATATGAATTGCATGCACATGCTCCGGTGCACCAAAGTGGGTTGAAAAATCACATGTGTGTCCTTGGTTGAATTTCTAGGTCCCATGGAAGAAATGAGAATGAAATTCAAACATCTGGGTGTCATGACTCTGCCGAGAACATCGAGAAACTTAGATTTTAAATTCATGTAAATCCAAAATTCGGCTGGAAATCATGAAACTTGGCATGGTTTCATGTCATGGCACTAACATGTTGTGGTAAAAAAATTGGGCCAATTTGGAAGCTCGTGGTTCTAAGAGGGAATGTGCAACCTTTGAGTGTGAAATGATATACGCTGCCCCCCCCCTCCCCCCGCGCGCCCTTGAGTTTCTTAACAAAGGCAACATAGAACTACATTAGTGCCATGTTAAATTTTGGAATTATTCCGGGTTCATTTGTCATTTTTTATACATTAATTTAGTTTCTGGTCATTTAATGTGCATAAGTCAAATTTGAACTACAAGCACATGCTCTCGTGCACCAAAGTTGGTTGAAAAATCACATTTGTGTCCTCGGGTGAATTTCTAGGTCCCATGCAAGAAATGAGAATAAAATTAAAACATCTGGGCATCGTGGCTCGACCGAGAACATTGAGAAACTTGGTTTTAAAATTCTTGTAAATCCAAAACACGTCTGAAAATCATGAAACTTGGCATGGATGTCATGTCATGGTACTACCATGTTGTGGTAAAAAAATGGTCGAATAGGAACAAGATTTTGGTATAAGCTTCTTGCAAACCGAAGCTTCTCTCAAGAAGGCTCATGGTTCTGAGAGGGAACGTGTCACCTTTGAGTGCGAAACGATATACGTTGTCCCCCTTGAGTTTATTTACAAAGGCAACATAGAACTACATGAGTGCCCTGTTAAATTTTGGAATTATTCCGGCTTCGTTTGGCCTTATTTACACATTAATTGAGTTTTTCGTCATTTAATGTGCATAATTCAAATTTGAACTACAAGCACGTGCTCCCGTGCACCAAAGTTGGTTGAAAAATCACATTTGTGTCCTCGGGTGAATTTCTACTCCCATGCAAAAAATGAGAGTAAGATTCAAACATCTGGGCATCGTGGCTCGGTCGAGAACATTGAGAAACTTGGTTTTAAAATCATGAAACTTGGCATGGTGTCATGTCATGGTAGTACCATGCCGTGGTAAAAAAAATTGGCCGAATAGGAACAAATTTTGGTATAAGCTTCTTGCAAATCGGAGCTTCTCTCAAGAAGGCTCGTGGTTCTGGGAGGGAACGTGTCACCTTTGTGTGCATAATTCAAATTTGAAATACAAGCACATGTTCCAGTGCACCAAAGTTGGTTGAAAAATGACATGTGTGTCCTCGGGTAAATTGCTAGGTTCCATCCAAGAAATGGGAATGAAATTCAAAATTCTGGGCGTCGTGGCTGGGTTGGAAACATTGAGAAACTTAGTTTTTTAATTCCTGTAAATCCAAAACACGCATGAAAATAATGAAACTTGGCTTGGTGCCATGACATGGCACCAACATGCTGTGGTAAATTTGTAGTCCGATTTGCGAAGGTGCACACATTAACAATCAACCGTCATTTTGGAATAAGTGATGTCACGTTACAATCGGAAACACAAGTATTATTGAAACCATGGGCGTTCTACTTACTAGTACCATTTACGTGCCGCCACGCGTCCCCATTTTTTATTAGCTAGGAGGCGCCGTGCAGGGTAGCTATTTGAGTACGAGAGGCGTCCGATCAGACCCCTGCGCGTGCTTATCGGGAGGAGAGCCCTTTGACCTCCATCTGTCGTCCACCTCTCTCCCAAGGTCTCCATTAATGGCGCCCGAGGCTCTGTTTAATGGCGTGGCTATGTCTCACTCCACTGAAATTTAAGAGAGAAAAAAGAAAATCTGAAAGCACGGATCTTGATGTAAGATCCGACGGACCTATATAGCATCTACTGCGACTTATAGCAAGACTGATGAATATATAAGGACGATTTTTTTATCAAAGAAGGGCTTGCCCCTTCCGATTTTCATTACTGAAAACCACCACAATTCACAAGAAGTTCAGCACAACTCCAGCCTAACACGAAGGACTAAAAGCTACTCCCTTCGTCCCATAATATAAGACGCTTTTTGACACTAGAATAGTGTCAAAAAACGTCTTACATTATGAGACGGATGGAGTACCACATTGAAATCGCAACATCTCAAGAGGCCAACAAAGGCCAAACATCCACGCTAGAACCCAACATTTCACAACCAACGACACAATCCACATCCTAAACCGATTATTACATCAAAAGAAACCAGGAAACTGAAGGTAGCCAAGCAGCAACTAGAAGAACAGCAACGCCAGGGTCGCCACAGCAAGAGTTTTCTTCATTCCAGCCTCGCAACATTGATCTTCCACAGAAACATAAGGATGATTAATTGTCTTACATAATTAGAAAGATAATTAAAAAAGGCACATGCCGCTACGCCCGAAATACACAAGGGCAAAAGTAGAAGGAAGACAAGGATCTGGCTCGTTGATCTCTACTTTCTTGATGTGTTGCTGCAGGCCATGGGAACTAGTCTTCGCGGCGAGCGGCGATGAGCTCTTTCGTGTCCTCAAGACGCTGCTTGAGAACATCCACGGATTCCTCCACCAGCCTTTGGCGCTCGTTGCGGAGCATGTCATTCTCATCCATAAGTTTCTTGACGATGACGCCGGACCTCTTCAACAAGGCACTAGTCTCCTCCTGCTGGTCTGCACTTCGGACGATCTTCTCCCTCAGCAGGTCGCGCTCGGCCCGGAGCCTCTCATTGCCCTCCCTTAGTTGCCGGATGACGCCGGTAGCCTGTTCAAACGAGGCTTTCACGTTGTCCTACAACCTCGACAAGCCGGAGATCTGATCCATCTGGCTATGGATGATCGCATGCATGTGCCTGTAACAGTCGCCGCCTGCCCGCGAGAAATTTTTCCAGGCCGTCGCGGCACGGCGGGACATCTCTGCTGCATTCGTGGCGCGGTGAGACATCTCTGCTGCTTCTGCGGCACGGCCGGACCAGTCTGCTGCATCGACGGCGCGGTGGGACCTTTGTGCTGCTTCAGCAGCGCGGTGGGACCTCTGTGCTGCTACTTCCGCGTGGCGGGACATGTCGGCTGCTCTCGCAGCGAGGCGGGACATCTCTCGTGCTTCCGCTTCCATGCTCGCCTCTCCCTGGTGGCAATCTCTCGACCCAGAACTCACGCTGGCCATGGCAGACGTAAGGGAAGGATGCTGAATGACTTGTTTGTTTTTGTGGATGAGGAGTTGAGGAGGAATGTGCAGTCATCTTGGCATACTAGTATTTATAATCGAGTACTAATACATGAGGAGTTGAGGAGGAATGTGCAGTCATCTTGGCATACTAGTATTTATAACCGAGTACTAATACGCTCCTAAGTGGGAAACCGTTTAGGTTGTGATCGGTGTGAACAGGTTTGGAATTCAATATAGCGTGGTACTAATACGCTCCTAAGTGGGAAACCATTTAGGTTGTGATCGGTGTGAACAGATCTGCAATTCAATATAGCGTGGAGTAATTTGGAATGTGACGAGACGCAAGCTCAAAATTTATTGACGGTTCTAGTTTCGAAGTGCGGCACTATTCCCGGATGGAGTACTTCTTTTTCTACTCCCTCCTTTCTGGTTTTATAGGGCTTATCTCACAATTTTAGTTTTTCCATTTTATAAGGCTCAATTTGGTTGTTCCCCAACACATGTTCAGATTCCAAGGTGCATTGATAGACATAACTTTTTGAGAAAAATAAGAGCATTAATTAGGTGCTTTTGCAAACTACAAAAAATATTCCACCACTCACCATAAACCGGAAAGGAGGGAGTACTGCTGTGTATGTGCAATAACTGGCACTGTCGTATACATATCTTACGGTTGGGGCGTTCGACAGGAATACCCGCGTGGCGAGCTCTAGGCTAGTCCTTTTTTCAGATGCATTAAACCTATCTCTCGGGACTTCTCGCATGCACCATCGTGCCACCCACAAAAACTTGTACTCTGAGTTTAGTAGTACATTATACAGGAAGAGAAGAGGTGCACGCATGCACTCGTCCTCTCACACAGGCGTCTGTTTTTTCTCGAAAAGGAGGATGATGACCCCGGGCCTCTGCATCTGGGAGTCACACACGCATCTGTAGCTACGAATTGTAGTGTTCTCAACCATCCGATTGGCTCTGTCATGGATGTACCTATATACTAAAACATGTCTGGATACATCTATATTTTGACAAATGGAAGGCATGTATTGTGGAATGGAGGGAGTGCTTGTCATCAAAATGGATAAAAAGGGACGTATCTAGAAATAAAATACGTCTACATACATCTCCTTTTATCCATTTTGATGAAGTAGTACTTCTTACCCAAAGGAACTTTATATCCAACACACACAAAATATCCGTTCGACTATTGGAAATTACTAATCTGATGTCGAAGTAATTGCTGCATCGCCACCAAAACCCACCATTTCTTAAGCTAAAGTAGACCAAGGTAATCCCTATATTAGCATATTACTAAGATAAACAGAAGGCACTGTCGAAACATTTAGGACGTGAGCTTGTCAATCTGAATGTGGAGGACACAAGCTTAGCCCCGGCCAGCAGCTTGGCGGAACTGTCAAGAAGGTCAGCTCCTGCACGTCGACGTCGCCGGGAATCCTTGCGCTGTCACCTCCATTCCACCCTTGGACCGGCGCTCCGGTCGTGGCCTCTGGGCTCCCCCGGCGAGCCGCTTCGGCCCACAGGGCTGGCCAAGTAGGTGCGGGCAGTGGGGAGCCCCCGCTCTGATGCCAGACGACTGACATCGGCGATAGTGCGCGGCCGATGCCGGCACGCCGGCCGACCAAGAAAAATGTGGCGGTCCTCCTCCGGGAACAGCAAGGCCATGGCTCTGACAGTGCACTTGCAAGCTGCGAGCACCTTTCGTACTGGACTTGTGCACGGGCATGAATGCGATTGCTGATGTGGTAGTAGAGCGTCGGGTGGTCGGGCCCTTCGTAGCCGCAGACGGGCACAGGGGCATTTGCAGGCGCGAGCGGACACACGCTCTGGTGATCGGCGAGCTTGTGGTAAGTGACGTAGAGCCCACAGCCTTCGTGCGGGCACTCCACCCTCAGCGAACGAAACAACGGTGTCCACCGCCGTGTTCTGCACGTCGAAGCCACCGCCCTGCTCGCTCTTCTGGCACTGCCGCTGGTTCCCGGGGCGCTCGACGCGGCAGTCTGCAAGGCCAGGTGCCCTCCCTTGCACTGCAGAAATCAATCGAACAGCACATCAATCAAGAAACCTGCACCTTGCTCAATCAGCCGAATGGATGAGGTGTATTCGAACCTCATACACTGGAGGCGTCAAGGGGCGGAGGCACAAGGGGCAGTGGAGCACGTTGAGGTCCATCGAGACCTTAGTGAGCTCCCTCGTCGGTTCCTATTCCGTCTGCATGATCTCGCCCTCCTCGTGCACGACCATCTCTCGCTTGGGCCGGGGCATTACAAAGCTTACCGTCACATATTTTTATACTCTGCGCATAACTGTCCTCCCGCATACCAAGGAAGGCAGTAGTTTGAGTTTTCTGGACAAATTTGCCCCCGCGCATGAGTAAGCTGCATAAATATCAACAGTAAATGTGCATGCAATGGTTGGCTAGTCATCCTTCCTTTTCGCTTGAGTTGGCTTCCCCACGCGGTCAAGCCACATCCGGCGCTGCACGCGTTTGCCTGTAGCCATTTTCTGCTTTGGAAACTGGCGCGATTAATGGGGCAGAACTAATCGAGCGGGGGCACAGATGGAAACCAACGCGAACGCGCAGACTAATCTGAGAAAAACAAGAAAAGTTATACGCAAAGTAAAAGGAATCGGAGGGAGTACTACTTCAAGGTGCATTAAATCAACACATGCAAGTATCAAAAGGAGAGTCACGGCATGCATGCATGCGTTGTAATTAATGCATCGGTAACCCTAAATTATTGAAATATATCGAGTGCAGTGCTTTGATGTGTTGCGTCAACTCGTACATCAACGAGAAGTTTGATTATCCTCTCCCTCGCGGACTTAACTGCACCTGCCTTTGGCTGTATGACAGGTTGGCCACACACCTGTCGGGCCCACCTGTCATACACGCAAATACAGGAGTGTCCCTCCCTCGCCCATGAGCGTGGTGGCTGGCAAGACTAGGAGAAGCTTTCACTACACGCTCTCCCTCCCGCACGCGGTGGACATGCAACAGTTCAATCGGTGTTAGATGGCCAGAAGCGCACTGTAGTGCTCCTCCAGTGCAGTAGTACACCATCATTGTTCGACTTCCCGAAGAGGCGAAGAGCCAAGCGCAGCCCGGACGCTCGTGTGGCAGTTTCATGTGTAGAGTAGTCTAGATAGCGTGTACCGTGCCTGTAAGCTTAAAATCGTTGGGGTCGGCTCCATGCTATGTGCCGTCTCGAAGTTTTAATTAAAAGTCTTCTGGCCCTACCTGTCACCCTGGTGATTGTAGTTTGCACGCTCATCTGGTCAAGATAGGAATATATATTTTAATTTGTTTTTTTGAAAAGGGGGACTCCCGGCCTCTGCATCAGAACGATGCATACGGCCACATATATTTTAATTTGTTGTGGGTAAATGTTAGAGGTTGCAGCAAATATATTGTACACTGCGGGTCTTTCAACCAAGTTTAGAGGCAAGCATGTGGGGCCAGTGCTATGATGTGTCGCGTCAAGTCATAGAACAAGGAGAAGCTTGATTTTACTACACGCCTTCTCCCTCCCCCATGCGCGTTGTTGCTCGCAAACGAGGACAGGCTTTTGCTTAGTAGTACTTCTACAACAAGTTATCCGTCCCGCTCGCGGTGGACGGACATGCAGCAGTGGATTCGACAGTGTAGAAGCAGTAGTAGTAACATCATTGTTCGTCTTCTCGAAGAGGCAAAGAGCCAAGCGCAAATCGAATGTTGCAGTTGCGAACATTGGAGCACGCATATAGCCAGGCTCTTGCATGAGACAAAATTGCTATGTGAGCCCACTATTGTACTAGTACGTACAACTACTTTCTAGTATAGCCCTGTAAACCAGAAAGGAGTATTTGCCCTTCTAGAGATTTCAACAAGTGACTAGACTACACCGAGACGGAGTACATATGGAGCAAAATGAGTGAATCTGCACCGTAAATAAATATGTACTAGTTCTATCGTTTTCCTCTCTGAGGTGCACAATATTGAGTATACTGACTAGTCTCTTTTTGACACGCATTTACGTTGTTGTTTTTTGACACAGTATAGACGCAAGCGCTCATATACACGCACATACACTCACCCCTATGAACGCACACACGCACGGCACTATCATCTTGAAATTTACGAAGTCACCATAGGCACCTCGTCGTCGACGGGTCCATAGGTGCTTGAATGCCAAGGAGGAAGAGGGTAGCGGTTCCCGAGACGTAGAATGGTCAATGATGCATCCTCAATTACATGCATAGGGAATTAATTGGAGAAGCAGACTAGAGCCAGCACGATGTGAATGCAACAGAGTTTGGACTCTCGTATAATAAAGGCGCCCCACCACTCCAATCCATCTGCTCCCAAGTCTCTGCGTAACACTGCTCACTCCAATCCAAGACCAAGTGACCATAAGCCACAAGCACCTATGGAGGCGATGGACGCGAGCGGCAGTCGGCTGTGCCAAATCATCCAAGGCGTCGGCCTGCGGCCCCGCACTGCGCAGCGTTTCCAGACGGTGCTGGCGACCTCAGGCATCGTAGCCCTCGCTGACGCCGGCTTCGCCTCTCGCATGGACGACATGATGGTCAACTCCATCCGCAAGTTCACCGCCGTCAAGAAGCGCGTGGACAACATTGTCGTACTACTCATTGCCTGCCACCCTCATCGGCCTACATGGTGATGAACTCTTTCAAGCCCTGGTGGCCCTGCAGGTGCCGGAGGTCGCGACGAAGAATGTGCACCTCAAGGCCGCGCTCGCCGTGCAATGCCTCGCCATGCAAGAAACCGTCGACATGCACATCCACGTCTATGAGGAAATCGTCTACATAGGCCACTACAAGGCAAGCGAGGACAGAAAGACATTGGCCTTCTTCCAGCGGCTGGAATCTTTGGACGCCATTGTTCAGAAGCACGTCGACCTGGCCACGGAAGCCGCTGCTACTTAGGCGTCGTTCGGTGGGCCGGTGCCCTGAGTCGAGGAGGTGGACGTCGTCGGTGGATGCATCTCTTCTTCTTACCTCCTGTAACCAGCACTGCATCGCCTCATGGCCTTAATGTTTTATTAGTATAGTACTCCCTCGTTCCCAAATATAAGTCTTTCTAAAGATTCCAGCAAGTGACTACTACATACGGAGAAAAATGAGTGAATCTACACTCTAAACTATGTCTTCATACATCTGTATGATGTATTCCATTTGAACTAGTATCTAAAAAGGCTTATATTTATGAACGGAGGGAGTATATGGCATTTTTTATTCCAGTCGTAACGTTTTCATGGTGAGGTGGGGCCGCAGTTGAGCAAACCCACCCCACCCACCGGGCGTCGGCCGAGTTTAGAATTAGAAGAGAGAAACGAGGGAGGAGAGCTAGCTGTAGCACGGATGCTGTTGTTAGATGGGACTCGTGTTTATAGAATAGGAGTACTGAGCACTCGTGCCTCTTTTTTTTGAGGGAAAAATTAGTCGTATGTCTAGTACCACTAGTTGGGTGCGTGCGACCTATAGCTATCATCACTTTAGGTCTCCTTTTCGAACCGTGGCTACGCTTCACAGTACATATTTTTTCACGCATTTATCCTCCTATATGTACTCCTAGGCTATTTCCACGTGCTCCCATTCGCCGACATGTGGGACATAGAGCATCTGGGTCGTAGTGCATGCACGACTCGGAGCATATGCCGGGGTACTTTACATTTCAGACCTCACGAATTACATGCAAACCCCCCGCAGAAGAATAAATAAATCAATGAATTACTACATGAAACCGGATTATTTTCGTGGAAACCGGAGCACGTTCATTAAATTTTGGACATAACACGTTTATAAAAAATGACCGGACCTAAACCAGTCTAAGGGCCTCTTTGATTTTTCCCGAAAAAAAGGGCCTCTTTGATTCGCAGGATACTGAAAACACAGGAATGGGGAAAGTATGATGGCGATGAACCGAGACGAGGAGAACTCTAACTCAGTTAGAGGTTAGAGTTAGATTCTAACCCTGAACTAACTCTAAACCAAAGAGGTGTATGGATGGCAGGGTTAGATTGACAATAAATGCTCTATCTCAATCATTTGACTACTTTGGACCCTATTTTTAGTCAGACTAAAATAAGTCCCTTGGATCCAAGCACCCTCTTGGTGTGGCCGGCTCTTCTGTGGCCTCCTCCCGCTCACAATTGACATAAACGAACCATCTATACAAATCAAGCATGCAAAACATGATAATTTTTACTTTGTCCATACAAATGAGATATCCCACTTAAACATACAAGTCGTCAATCAAGCTTCACAAAATAAAAAAACACTTCATGAAACAAAGAATGAGCTAACTCATCACGGAAGTCGTTCACGATAGGGAGGGAGCCCGGAGCCCCTCACGCACCGAGGGAGGAGCTCGCCATCGTCGCTCTGGAGGAAGGCTCTGTAGAGCCCAAGCCCCGGGAACCCCTCCGACGCCGGCCCTTGCGAGTTGAGGTCGACACCGGCATGGGTAGCAGGGCCGCTTGCCGCCGACTGGGAACTTAATCTTTGGGCCTCTAGAAATAATGCAAGCCTGTAACTAAAATACCTAGAAAGGTGAACTGAATCTTTGGGCCTCTAGAAATAATGCAAGCTTGAAACTGAAATACCTAGAAAGGTGAACTGAATCTTTGGGCCTCTAGAAATAATGCAAGCCTGAAACTTAAATACCTAGAAAGGTGAACTGAATCTTTGGGCCTCTAGAAATAATGCAAGCCTGAAACTGAAATACCTAGAAAGGTGAACTGAATCTTTGGGCCTCTAGAAATAATGCAAGCCTGAAACTGAAATACCTAGAAAGGTGAACTGAATCTTTGGGCCTCTAGAAATAATGCAAGCCTGAAACTCAAATACCTAGAAAGGTGAACTGAATCTTTGGGCCTCTAGAAACAATGCAAGCCTGAAATTGAAATACCTAGAAAGGTGAACTGAATCTTTGGGCCTCTACAAATAATGCAAGCCTGAAATTGAATACCTAGAAAGGTGACCTGAATCTTTGGGCCTCTAGAAAGATTTATTACCTCCTCAAGCAGCATCAAACAATTCCATGCGTGCACCGCAAATCTATAGCAAGTTTGATCAGGATCTACTTTTCCAAATCAGAATTAGCGCTAGAGCAAGCAAGATCAATGATATGGCCGTGAGACAGAGAAGGAACGAACAAACTCACCCTCTCGCGACCTGCTTGGTAGATGCGCCACCGCCGTGCACCACAGAGGGAGAAAAATGACTGGTGAAGGGGGAGGGGGGCGACCTTCGAAGGTCGGAGGGAGAAGGCGGCCGGAGTAGGGCGGTAGAGGCCGGAAGGAGAGGGCGGCCGGAGGAGAGAGAGGGCGAGCGGCGCTTGGGCGGGCGGCCCTATGGGGAATAGAGAGGAGTCGTGCGAGAGGGGGGCGATCTGGTGCGGGCAGGTGAGATTTTTTTAGGGGAGCGATCTGGTACGGGCAGGTGAGATTTTTTAGTTCTCTTTTAGTGGGCCCGAGGATAACTAACCCAATTAGAACCTCTCCACCGGGCTAGTTTTTTTAGCTTGGTTAGAGCAAACTAGCTCAAACTAACCCCTCTTGTTTCGATAATTTGAGGCTATTTCAACCCAAACTAGCTCTAACTTAGGGATCCAAACAAAGAGGAGTGTTACTGTACATGCTACAGTGTGGACCGTAGCACATTGTTTTTTATGGCCATATCACCACATTGTTTTCTACTGCTGGTTCACTGGGCTACCGTGGTTCGCACGGCTGGTTCACTGGGCTGTCGTGGTTCGCACTCCTCCGACCTGAGTAGTACTCCCTCCGTTCCTAAATATAAGTCTTCGTAGATATTTCACTGTGGACCACATACGGATGTATATAGATGCATTTTATGTGTAGATTCACTCATTTTTCTCCGTATGTGGTCCATAGTGAAATCTCTGCAAAGACTTATATTTAGGAACGGAGGGAGTAGTATAGTACTAGTATATACCGCATCATTCTTTGCTCCTTCTTACTACTCCGACATGTGGGAGAGCCAGCATCCGGGTCGACGTGTCATGCACCAGATTAGAGCGCGGAACGGAAGGGGGGCATCACCCGGTCGGAACGCCAGTAATTCATGACTATAGTGAGTGGTCATATCACAAGTCTTTCCAGCAGTAACGCACCGTCAAATCGCACGGCCCCACTCGCTCACCCTCCTCGCCTCTCTGTCAAACCGCCTACCCGAAAACTGTCGTGCGTACTGCCCGGGAAAAGCCCCGCCCTCAACTTTTAACTACGCGAAAATAGTTTGAGCTTGTTCGTTCTATATAAATACAGTACTTGTTGTATGTTTATTCACCCGTGGGGTTGTTCAATGAATGGAGGGGCGGGGAGCACAAGTGAACGATACTGTAGTAGTAAGTAGGAGTCGTAGAGTAGTCACCTTAAATAAAGAGTTTCTTTTCTTTAATGCCACATACACAAATTGAAACGCTTGTTGTGGAGAGAAAAAAGATAATCACTCCACTATATATGGACGCAGGGGCATGAGTGCTTGCTTTACTAGGGTTGCTCTCTTCATTCTCTCATCCTCTCCAGATATAAACAAGACAGCGGTAGCGACATTTTCTCTCTGCTCACCGCTGGTCACAGATCCGGCCGGATCCCTTCGGTCAGTGTGTGCAGAGGACTAAAAGGTGCATCGTTCACGCGGTCATCGCTGCCGAGGGAGGAAACCCACAGTTTCCTGAGGGGCCCAATCCTCTGCCCGTGTTGTTCTCTCCGACACAGCGCCGGCTCGGGAGGTCCTCCGACCCTTCTTCCTCCCTGCCGTATTGTCCGCAGATCCGACCTACCGCCGCCGACATCCCGGCGACCCTCAGGTATAAGTTCTTCGAAAGCGGCCTTGCTCTACTGCCCCAGCTCCCCACGTGTCTGCATGTGCATCTTTTTCTACTCCCATCAGCTCTTCCAAAGCCACCTAAATTTTTAGTATTATTAGAGGTAAAGCTACTTCATGCATTCGAATCTAGGGCTTTGTTCAAACAACGAAGAAAGGGGGGAAAGTTGTAGCATGAATCTAGGACTTGATTCAAAGAGGAAATAATATGGTGAAAGTAGTAGAGACCGGATACCCAACCGGTCTCTTGGTTGAAAAGGGAAATAATGGGAAAACGCAGTACAAACTGGATAAGGAACAGATCTATTATTGGTTGAAAAAAGGATAGAAAGTGGCGGCTGGTGGACAAGTCAACAGAGTATGTCCAGGATTAGATTTGCTGCCATCACATAGTAAAAGGTCTCCAGGATTAGATTTGCTGCCCTCACATAGTAAAAGGTCTCAGGATTAGATTTGCTGCCCTCGCATAGTAAAAGGTCTCAGGATTAGATTTGCTGCCCTCACATAGTAAAAGGTCTCAGGATTAGATTTGCTGCCCTCACATAGTAAAAGGTCTCAGAATTAGATTTGCTGCCCTCACATAGTAAAAGGTCTCCAGGATTAGATTTGCTGCCCTCACATAGTAAAAGGTCTCCAGGATTAGGTTTGCTGCCCTCACATAGCGTGAACAAGCTCGGCATCACCATTTTATGCCTCCTTGTAGGTACATTGTGTTGATGCATCCACTGTCGCATGTCCTTATACCAACCTTTTGCTGTTGTTAATGTAAGGGCGCATGTAAAATGAAGTGATCACACTGTTACCTTAGGGACATGTCTAACCAGTGTTATTGTTAAACTAATGCCTCCAGTGATAAGATGCAATTAAACTGTGTTACAAATGGCACTCCTGCTGTTTTCCCCAGTATGATAAGTAAGTTGCTCCTTTACGCTACTGAGTGTCCTGGTGTCCCCACGGTCCCATGCCCTTAAACCAACTCTTTAGCTGTTGTTGATTTACTGTGTCTGGTAAACAAGCAATGCCACCATTAAAGTAATCCCATATCTGAGGAATCTCATTGTTGATCGTAATGCTTCTGGTAACATGAAGCATTGTTGACGTTTTAAAATTTCTACTGTCCTTGCGTGATTGCCATGAACATAATTAAGATGCTTCTTTTCATTTTGTATATGTTTCGTATATTCTTATTGACCAGCAACTATTTACTTTCTATCATTTTGTGCAGATAGGGATATCCATTTCACCTTGTTGCTATTGTGACCTTTTGGTGAACTGCCCAAAACACTTTTTTTTGGAATGAGTGTCTTGTGCAGTTCAACTAAAATGTCACGTGGGCAACATCTCTCAATTTTGGCGGAACTGCACAAAATGGTGATTGGAGTTTCCAAAATCTCCGTCAAGTTTTGCTGGTAATCTCGTGCAACATTTTATTAGCCTTTGCAAGATGGAGCTGTCACTGTCACCACAATGGCACTTTATTTTAGTGGAACTGCACAAAAGGATAAGAAAATTATAGTTGCACCTTACATGAGCCGAACAGCCAACCTTAATGTTCCTCAATTTCAGTGCAACTACTAAAGAAGAACCTGCCAGCTCACAAGAGCAAGTACTTCTTTCTAGCTGAATGATGCAATCTTTGCTTCATTTCAGGTGAACCGCAGAAAAAGGCGCATGAATTGAATCATGGAACTCCAGGTAGACCTCATCCTAGTGGAGCTGGAGGTTGAGTTCAAGGAGGCTGCTATTAAAGTGAAATCATGCTCTCCTATCTCCTTGTTTGTGTTGTGCAAACATGATGTGCAAAAGGGAATACTCAACTACAGATGTTGTGACGGTCAAGAGCATTCGTCAAGTTCTTCGATTGTATGACATGGCTAGCCAAGATGGATTTAATCCTGATATTCACTTTATCAAAAGGCTCTAATGGGTTGGTTCTGAATCTTGCAAACTGGGAATCAATAAGATGTGTAGGCATCTTTATTGTACTTATTATTTGAATCTTATTTGTTGATTCTGAATCTTGCAAGCTGGGAATCAATGAGATGTGTAGGCATCTTTGTTGTACTTATTATTTGGATCTTATTTGTTGGTTCTAAATCTTGCAAGCTGGGAATCAATGAGATGTGTAGGCATCTTTGTTGTACTTATTATTTGGATCTTATTTGTTGGTTCTGAATCTTGCAAGCTGGGAAACACGGCATGATGACGCAGAGGATAGCAACCATAACAAACAGTTCAAACTTGGTAGTATTATCTTTGTGAAAGTGTGACAAATGTGCTGATCGTGTGCGTCCTGAGAATAATAATTCTAATTGTTGTGCATGTTGATCCCGTGTCACTGATAGAACGAGCCAATGCATTGCTTGTTTTAAGTATAAATTTCTATTAAAGCTAATTAAATTTAAGTAAAGTGACCACTAACTCCTGTTATTACAGTACCAATACAGACCCGCTCGTGAACCGACGTGTGGCCGGAGTAGGTTTCTTAATGGAGGCGTTTGAATGCGCCGAGGGTGCATCTTCTGCCGGGCGTGCAGCGGACGAGGGAGGGGTAGTAACTGTTGTCGCATGTACACACTCAGCTTACTGTTGAATCCAGTTCCCCAAGACCTGAAAACGAACTGCTGCCGTCGCCTACACACTCGTTCACTCGAAGAGACTCCAATGGCGATCCGAGGGGTGAGCCTGCTGGATATGGACTTCAGCAAGGAGTTAGTTCGCCGTTCAGTCCTATGGCTGCACCAAGTTGAATGTGATGTACACCAACGATACGGACTCGGTGAAGCTCTGCCTCGCCTCAGTCCTATGGCTGCACCAGGTTCTGGAGCATTCGCCCGTTTCATCGGAAGCGCCGACTGCACCTTTGCTACGGTGGAGAGAAGG
The DNA here is from genome assembly GCF_018294505.1 of Triticum aestivum. NCBI lineage: Eukaryota > Viridiplantae > Streptophyta > Magnoliopsida > Poales > Poaceae > Triticum > Triticum aestivum. The sequence continues at coordinate 502,810,613 of NC_057795.1, read as the reverse complement.
AAGAACGCGATGATTCAGCTATCTGGTGCAACAAGCTTGTCGACATCCAGAAGCAATACAAGATCATCAACAACGGGCAGGAGAAGGACTCCGTGGTTGACCTTGCTGAGACCATCTTCGACCCCTGATACGCCAACATGAAAGAAGACGACCTGAACACGTGGGAGGTACCTCTGAATCTAGCCTACATAACCTACGCGGCCAAGGATGCATACGCATGCTACGACATGTACAGGCAGATCTTGGACATGAGGGCGTGTCTGCTTCCCGTAACTGACAAGTACACGGACAGCCGCAGCGTCATGATCAAGCATGCAAGGAAGGTCTAGATATTGTACTTTATCTGTTTATAAGCACCTTTATCATCTGAGTGTTTCATGCATTAGCCTATGTGTCGTAATTATTTGTTTTGTCTGAAATATTTCTTTTAAGAACCCATTAACCTGATTGCTTTTTTTAGTGGCTATTTGCTTATGTATGTAAACTAGTTCACTTGTCCGTAAAAAAACTAGTTCACTCAGTTGCCGTGCTTTGAATCTCCTTCCTCCCAACATATTCCTCTCCTCAGGTGGACCCAGCAGGTCTCTGAATTTTCTCCCACTTTCTTTTTCGATGTAAACTGAGTTTTCTCCCAGTACTTTCCCCTAGAACCAACTCAATTGTCCCACGTCTAGCCTAAAAAATAATAATACCCCACGTACTATTAACTCATCAAATTAAAATGATATTTTATTCCGTAAGTTGAAAGTTCTTACAAAATAATAATAATAATTGTTTATATATAACTTGCCAAGTTAACACCTAGTGATTGCGTACATAAGCTTGCAAAGATTTTACTGACGTGCAATCATGTGTTTATGTTTTTATAACATTTCTCCGTCTAGCCCAACATGATATTTTCACCCAGCCCAGCAAGTCCGCGGCTTTCGAGAAAAATGCAAATGGGATTTAAACGGGCTGCATAGATGCTACATCATTGTTTCATCCAGCCCACCAAATGGACTAAAAAAACAAATGGACTGGATGACATGTGGGCCAGTAGGTTAAAGCCTAAGAAGGCGTTGGATTTACATCCAACCGCCGGCATTCTTCTTCAATCTCTCGTCTTCTTCCCCCAGCGCTGCCGGAACCGCCTGCTCCAGCCTTCAGCGTCCAGCGGCGTTGTTTTGCGCTCCTCAGCAAAACGCTACCCCACCGACGGCCAGGCCATCCCTCCACTCCGCACCTCCTGTTATTCTCTGCCGAGTGTAGGCCCACCCCGCACCCGAACCAGTCAAGTTTCCCACTCCTCTCCGTCTGCGACTCCACTATTGCGTCTTCCCCATCTCCGGGTCGTTCCAGTCTGGGGCCTTGCCGTCATCCATCGCCTCGGTGCGCTCGGCGCGGCGTGGTCAACATACGAGAGTCATCGGAAGAGGACTGTACGTGGAGAGCCTGACGGCTGGGACCCACGAGGTCCATGGTCGCACGCAAGGAAAGTTCCTCCTTATTACGCACTACACGTGCACTGTACGTGGGAAGGGCTTCTATATTTTGCAAAAAAAACGTTCCCTCCGCTGACAGGTTGGACCCACCAGCTATATCTTCGCACGCAAGGAAGTTCCTCCTTATTACGCACCAAAAAATGAATACCCCCTGCTAGCTGGGACCCACCATAGTGCGTGGCCGACTTGTGGGCCTACTAAGTTGACGAGGACGGAGGGCTTTGTCAACTTAGTCAATATGAACGATTCGAGCTCCAGTGACCGTACGATGTCCATCCAATGGCCATAGTGCTTCTTCAACCTCTGGTCTTCTTGCTCCAGCCGCCCAAAGCAGCGCCAGTCGTGCCGCATGCTCCTGCCTCTCGTGGCCGGCTGTGATGCCGCAGAGGCCTCACCTCCCCCTACTACTCCCACCGCTGGCCCAGGGTATCCCTCTACTCACCCACACCCCCTGTTATTCTGCGGCCACAGCAGCCTCACGCCGCAGCCAAACCAGTGAACCCTCGTACTCCTCTCCGCGTGGGCATCCACTGCCGCGTCTTCCCCGGCTCCGCGACGTCCCCTTCCTAGGCCTCACCGTCGTCCACCGCCTTGGTGCTCTCGGCGCGGCGTGGTCAATGTGGTCAACGACCGACTTCCATCAGAAGAGTACTGTACATGGAGAGGCTGATAGCTGGGTCCAAGGCCACAGCCCAGTTTCTTTGTGATTTGCCAAGTAAGTCGCTTTATTAGGCCTGTCGGGCTGCAAATCTTTCAAGACGAGGAGAGCTTCATTCGGCTGGCCGAGAAAATGGCCTATCAGTAATGAGAAATGGGCTGTACATTTTTAAAACACATCAAACCGGCAATTAGTTTCAAATATCTTTTTTTTCATTTCGAGATTTTAAATTACATTAATTTTTATGCGTGGAGAATTTGTTGGATTTTATATTGATATACATTTATTTTTAAAATCGATTTGAATGTGAGTTGAAATTTCGGGATTAAAAACAGTTCGGACCGCGCCGAAATATGCAAAATTTCGTATAATTTTTTAACCGTGGCCACAATATGGGCTGTAATACTAACAAAAAGAATATGGGCCCCAAAAAACCTTAAGAATTAGCAAATGGGCTATAAATTATTAGAAATAATGGCAGATGGGTTGTATGCTATTTTCCACAGATTTGAGGCTTTCCTAAAAAAAGGTTGACGCACAAGCAGTCACTGTTGGATGTCCATCCAAGGGCCGCCGTGCTTCTTCAATCTCTGCTCTTCCTGCTCCAGCCGCTCAAACAACCGCCGGCGGGACTGCCTGCTCCCTCCTCCACGCAGTCGGCTGTGCTGCCGTGCAGGCCTCACCGCCCCACCGTACTCCCACTGCTGGCCTAGCCATTCCTCTACTCACCCACACCTGCTGTTATTCTCCGGCGACGGCAGACGAACCAGTAAACCCTCGTACAGTCGTACTCCCCTCCGCGTGGGAAACAACTTCCGAGTCTTCCCTACCTCCATGTCGTTCCCTTCCTAGGCCTCTCCATTGTCCACCGCCCTGGTGCTCTCGACGCGGCCTGGTCAACATGGTCAACGACCGACATGCATCTGAAGTGGACTGTACATGGAGAGGCCGACAGCTGGGTCCATGGCTGCACACAAGGAAATGCCTCCTTATTATGCGCAAAATAATGATTCCTCCACCTGACATCAGGGACCCACCGAAAGGGCCACTGTATTTCGCGAAAAAAATGTTACCGCCGCTGACAGCTCGGACCCACCAGCTATATCTTTGCACGCAAGGAAGTGCCTCCTTATTACGCACAAAAAAATGAATACTCCCCTTGTTAGTTGGGGCCCAGTATAGTGGCAGGCTGACTTGTGGGCCTACTAAGTTGACGGGGACAGAGGGCTTTGTCAACTTAGTCAATATGCACGATTCTAGCTCCAGTGACCGTACGATGTCCATCCAACGGCCGTAGTGCTTCTTCAACCTCTAGTCTTCTTGGTCCAGCCGCCCAAACCAGTGCCGGTCGTGCCTCATGCTCCTGCCTCTCGTGGCTGGCTGCGATGCAGCGGAGGCCTCACTGCCCCCTACTACTCCCACCGCTGGCCAGGCCATCCCTCTACTCACCCACACACCCTGTTATTCTGCGGCGACGGCAGCCTCACACCGCAGCGAACCAGTGAACCCTCGTACTCCTCTACGCGTGGGCATCCACTGCCGCGTCTTCCCCGGCTCCGCGTCGTCCCCTTCCTAGGCCTCGTCGTCGTCCACCGTCCTGGTGCTCTCGGCGTGAGTGGTCAATGTGGTCAATGAATGGCTTCCATCGGACGTGGACTGTACGTGGAGAGGCTGACAGCTGGGGCGGCAGCAAGGAAGTGCCTCCTTATTACGCGCAAAATAATTATTCCTCCACCTGACAGCGGGGACCCATCGGACGGGCCACTGTATTTCGTGAAAAAAACGTTTCCCCCTGACTGCTGGGACACACCAGCTACATCTTCGCACACAAGGAAGTGCGTCCGAGCAAAAAAAACAATTCGCCCCCCTGACTGCTGGGACCCACCAGCTACATCTTCGTAGGCAAGGAAGTGCCTGACAGTCAGGACCCACCTGGTTGAAGCGTACGTAGGGTTTTCATTCTGGTCACGAAAGTGTACGTACATACTGGTCGTTGTAGAGGCACGCACGTGTCGTAGTAGAGGCGCGCACGTAGCATGTACACGTACGTACAACGGCGAGGGTGCAAGAAAGAAAATACGGCCACGTACGTACATATGGGCAGGGTCTCGAACGCCTACTCGCGCATACGTACATGGCTGGGTCGGAATGGAGAAACAGCGTCGTTGTCGTGTTCATGGGGAGCCAATCGGCTGGGTCGGAACGGAATGTGTGGTCGTGTTCATCGGGAGGGCTTGGATGGAACAGGCGATGGAAACGAGGCCTGGTGTACCGCACAACAGAGGAAACGGACCTCCTACATTCGGAATGGGGTCCTGTTGATCAGGAGGGGTGTGGCGTACCGCAAAATGGAGGAAATGGACCTCCTACGGTCGAAACGGGGGTCATGTTGATCGGGAGGGGTGTGGCATACCGCAAAACGGACGAAACGGACTTATGTTGGAGCGCTACGATCGAAACGGGGGTCCTGTTCATCGGGAGGGGTGTGGCGTACCGCAAAACGGACGAAACGGACTTGTGTTGGAGTGCTACGGTCGAAATGGCGGTCCTGTTCATCGGGAGGGGTGTGGCATACCGCAAAACGGGACTCCACGGGATATTGTTCATCTCCACCGTCGACCTCCTCCAGCCTCCACGGGCTCCTGTTCATCCAGCCTCCACCGCGCGCTACTCCACCGGCTACTGTTCAACCACTGCTCCACCGTTTACTGTTCATCCATCCCTCCACCGTCTACTGTTCATCCAGCCCTCCACACCACGGGGTCCTGTTCAACCACCCCTCCATGGCCACCCCTCCACCGTCTACTGTTCATCCAGCCCTCCACACCATGGGGTCCTGTTCAACCAGAGGCAACACCACCGCTCACTCTTCATCCAAACCCCCCGCAACGCTCACTGTTCATCCAATCGATCGGCTTCAGTTAGCAACAGTAGCGAAGGAATCGCTCCATCGGGTTCAGTTAACAGCCATCGATCGATCGCTCGGGTTCAGTAACGCGTAGCCTGCAGTGCAATCGCTCGGGTTCAGTTAGAGCCCAATGCCTCGCTCAGGTTGAGTTAGAGCCAACGCCTCGCACACACGTGTGTACGTGTACGAGAGAAACGCGCAACGCTCAGCCCCCGACCTCCCACCGTAACCGGCAACTCCCCGAAATTTTCCTCCCCCTCGCTTCTACCACGGTTTTTTCCGTCATGGACGGCCCAAAGAATGTCATGCAGCTGCGTCTCCGACACGCCCAGGACGAAAAGCCCATTTTCTGTCATGATTTTTTGTCATAGAAGTAGGAGCCCACCACATCTATGATGATACTGGGTTTTGTCACAATTATCATCATAGAAGTGTCATATGTATGATAAGAAAAAAATTCGTTCGGCCCAAAATGTCACGGATGTGTCTTTTTTTTGTAGTGCCTTTGCACGGTTTGCAGCTTCAGATCTGCCATCCCACTGCCACGGTCAACACTATACTCATCATGCTTATGGTTTCCCCATTTTATGATGACCACAATCAGCCTGTGTGGTTCGTGTCGTAATAGCACTGCTCCACCCATCGAGCTAAACAAGCTTAGTTGTACAAATTCATATCTGATATTATTGCTGATATTAGTAAAACTGATAGATGTTTAATTGGTTAGCTAAATGTTCCTACTTTAGTTTCTAAATGCATGTGAGCCACATATGGAGAGACCGGAAAGAATAGTATTTCTCTGTGCGCTCTGGTTCATCATGGGTGGCCAACCGACATTGTATTGAAAGACTTGTAATATCTTCAATCTGCTTGCTCTTCTGCTCTTCTTTAAGATGATACTCTTCTCTTACGGTCGACTGGTCAGGTCGAGTTCTTCTCCGTTAGTATATTTTGAATCTGCCAGGTCAGGTCGACTTGTTCTTCTTTACTATATGTTGAAGTTGTCATGTGTGAAGTGTCATCACTTCTGGAGCTCTCATATTTTGAGTAGTAGGCCACATTATATTAATGCACACAACAAATTACAGCATGCATGGCATCTCTTAAAAGAATTGCAGAGATAGCACAAAGGGGTTTACAGGGAGGCAGTATTGGATTAGAATCACTTCTGCATTACAAAGAAAATCTCACTTGTTTTTATGTTTTCATGCATGTCAGATATTGAACATTATCAAAATGAATATGAGAATGGGCGCACGAGAGGAATATTGCGGAATGATCCACTGGCTAACAAACTTGGCATGGTGGAGGATGGCCTATCTTATTCACCCATCAAGGTGCTTGCTCTAACTTTGCAAAGTTGTATTGGTCGCACATATTTTGCATCTGACCTCTTGCATTACTTCTACTTTGTTACACCATCTTCTTAGTTTAAGCATCATATATGAGTATATGCCATACCTATCCATTTTCTGTACCTATTCCATGTGTCGTCACACTATGTTTTTTCAGTCAAATGTTGTTCTTTCGTAATAGATGTCCAAAAGGAAGAGGGTGAGTGCAGATCCTCAAGGAGTACAAACTAGGTGTTTGGAATAGGTAGTGATACCTGTTAAATCAGATAGATCAGTAGCCATAGAAAACACAGGCCCAACTGTACCACACTTTACCCCTACTCTAGTGGCCAAACCCCTATTAGAACTGATGGGAGCCCAGCGTCAGGTACTGTCTATGATATAAATTAAAAATTTGAACTCCTAAATTTCTGCTTGTGCCTTACCTTCTCTCTGGTATGAAAACTAATTTTAGATGAATCTCCTTGCTCAAAGGATCATACGATCTCAAAACAATATTGGGCTCTACATTGCCCTCGTCAGTACCTCTATCCCTTTTGCCTTGTAACGTTGTACTTTATTAATTGCTATTTGATTATGTATCATCAGTCTGCACCTGAGCTTCATTATCCTCTTTTTCTTCCAATATTATTTGATCTATATTTAATCTTTGCAAAATGTAGAATAATGGCAACGCTTATAAAGAATTTTCTTTGGGGAATTTATTGAATTATCCTTCCATCAACATGGAGAAGGGCTTTGTCCATCCCGTGTTAACATGTAATGTAAGTTCATCCTTCTCAAGCCTTCAAACTTTGTTCTAGTATAGATTTGGATAGGCATCATTTCCTCCACTGTTGTTTGCTTTGCTGTTTACAACTGATTGGATGTTTGCAACAACTACCAGATTCAAATTGTAGTTGTAAAAACATGTTCCTTATGCAGAACAGATCCATTTATTTGCTTATATAATTGTGAAACCTGTTACGTGTCTCCTTGTTTCTCTTTCAGAGTCGTATCTCTTACGCTAGGCAGAACTTTAGGGAAGATAGTGAGACAAACCATCTTGAGGACAGCGAGATGACCCCAAGGTCCTGTCTTGATGAAGACGGTGAGTTGAAGCTACTCACCAGCAGGTGTGAGACAACCTCTGTGCAGTCGCTGCCTCAATCAGTTCGACTTCTTCAGTCTCAACTTAAAGCGGAACGACTTGCTTCAGCTCAGCTCCGACTTGAAGTCAAAGATGTAATGAAAATGTCAGAGGACTGCCTTGTGCACCATCATGCCATACAGCTACGGGTGATGCATCTATCATTGACACAACTGAGGTCTAATCAGCTTGTTCGGCTGTTTGGGGGGCCCGACCTGGCCAGGCCTAGTGCCTTCTGAACTACTCTCAGTTTTGTATATTTTTTGTCGGTGCATTTATTTGCACTAGTGGCGATTGATGCCCAGTGGATGTAATATGTGTGATAGCCGTGATAGCCTAGTGTAAGTTGCTTGCTTATTTATTTCCTTGTTGTCTTGTTTATTTGTTTGCTTGTAGTCATTGCAGTTCTTTTTCCGCGGTTTGCTAGTGGCTGCAATAACCTATTTTTTAAAACTAGGCCACAATAACCATGGGCTGATATTTACTGTAGTGACACTAGGCCTCCTACGGGCCGTAGAAACATTGGGCCTTCTACGGGTCGTAGAAACAATGGGTCTTCTACGGGCCGTAGAAACAATGGGCCTTCTACGGGCCGTATCATCAATGGGCCTTATACGGGCCGTATGATCGATTGGTCAAACATGGGCCAATAACAGGCCACATTATGGCCCTAAATGGGCTAGAGTTGGAATCGTCCGTTCATGGGCCGACCATAACGGGTCATCCTTAATAGGTCGTATTTGATGACACTATGAAAACGGCCCAACATATTAACAGACCACAAACGGGCCGACTGTAACCACGGGCTGAATTTGACCCACAAGCAAAAAATGACAGTAACCGGTCGTAAGTAAACGAATGCTGAAATGAGCCCAAGAATAAGTGGGCTCTTAGAAGGCCGAAAGATAACATGGGCTGGAAATGACCCAACGGAATAACGGGCCGTTAACGGGTATAAAGTGATACACTGTTCATTACGGGCCAGTGTCACCACGGGCCGTTAATGGGTGTAAAGTGATACACTATTCCTTACGGGCCAGTTTCACCGCGGGCCATTAATGGGCCAAGAGTTACAAAGGGCCTCCTATGGGCCGAAAGACGTCATGGGCCATACATGGGCCAGAAGTGAAAACAGGCTGGAATCATATTGGATGGCCCAGATGATGCTATTGGGCCTAATTCGGATAGGGTGTAACGGGCCTTGGGTTAGCGGGCTATAAATGGGCTATATGCGAATAGGTCGTTAACAGGCTTTCCATGGGCCGGCCCGCCACCTTTTGACCAAGTCAAACGGGCCGGCCTTTTCACAGGAATGGGCCACTGTTGGGCCGTGCCACGTGTCGACATATCATAGGCGACTTATGTCCAATGAGTGGATGACATCTGTCCCAGTGATGAGCCGACATGTGTTTCCTCCAGCCAATGATGATTTTACACGTGGAAAATCCCAATTGGTCAAGGCTGTTAACGGCTTATCGGATCCAAAACCCGACCCAATAGCTTAATGACGTTCCATTACGGTGGATGCCACGTGTCGGTCACCCTTGACGAAAGCACTTCTGTGACACGCAATTTATTGTCATGGAAGTGGGCACTTCCGTGATGATAATTTTGGCAATGTCATGGAACACTTCTATGACAACACAGGTATGACTATCTTGATTCTGTCATAAAATCGTCATGGATGTACATGCATGAAAAAAACGCGACCTACTATGACAAACATGTATCATCATGGAAGTGTGTTTTTTTGTAGTGAGGCCTAGAGAAGCTAGGATCCTGCTCAAAGACCTTGTAGTGATTGTGATTGTATTCCGCGAAACAACACGTCCGGTACATGCGAACGATCATCAATCGTTCGCCATCGTCTGATCGAGCCAGGAACCACCTACAACTGCCATGCCGCTTTTCTTTGAAAGGTTCTGGGATTAGGAAGGGTAGGGACACCAGGCGGCCTACAACATCATATCAAGTTGGAGTCAAATAAAAAAGGGCTCTTGATGTAGTCAATCTTAAGAACAGCATGTTATGAGCATGAATATTTTTTCAGTAAATGTTGACAGTAATATAAGCAGGCCATCATGATAACATAGGAAAGTAACATACTGCTGTAACAGCCGTTTGTCGCGATGACTGGAGTAGGCCAGCAATACGTCCAACCATAGAAGGAGTCGACAGCATAAATGAAGCCCTTGTGTTCAATGGCATCAGAGAACCATGGAGGATGTATGATCCTGCGATGGACGTGCAGATTTATCCACTTACCGCAGTGACCTATCAGATAGGCAAGACCGCGGTTGAAGAACGCAATTAGCCTGAAGTCTTTATAATTTGCAGATCTTGTGGGAACTTAGCAGATTACAACCTTGAGCAAATCAAACTTGGTATCATGTTGGCTACTGTAAGATTCCAAGTATTCTGGGCCGTGGTGCCAAAGCAGTGTAGTGTTAATCGAAGGAAGGGGGATCAATCATCGGGTGTAGACCTCCACGAGCACCCAGCTGTCGCGACCGTCGACGAGCACCATCCAAGACGTGTTCATGCCGACCCAGTACATACCATTAATGTAGTTGAGGGTTGATGCTCGCCAACCTACGATCGTTATGCTACGTGACACGCCGTTTCTAAAGATCAGGCGGCATCAGCAAGCAAGGAGCTGGCTTAAAAAGCTCCGGCCTGAGGGCTTTGAGTAAATGGTATAGCCCCAACGAGCACGCGGTGAGCGGCATGGTACTGAGATTGTCCACATGCGAAACAATGAGCTTGATTACCTCTTTGGGGAGCGAATTCTAGCCACTCTTTCAGCAGACGCTGCTCGGTCCTGCCATTGTTGGTGCTTGGGTTTCGGACGAGGGGGGGAGGCGCCTTAGCGGGGATGGAAGATTGGACGAGATTATGTGCGGACAAAGATGGAGAAGCGAATATGTGCTGCGGGAAGTGGACAGGTGATGATGACTATAGCACGCCGCTTGACTTACGAGACACATACCAGCAGCGTAGGGTCATATCGATGCCAGACAACTTGCTTGAGTGATCACAGTACTGTTACTCCCTACAGTACCTACTACTATGCCCTAACTTGCTTGAGTAGAGTAGTAGAGTAGGACTCTGCTCTACTACTAGCACTGGAGGAGTAGTATATTCTAATCTAAAATAGTTACAAACTTCAATGCCCGAGCGTGGAACGACTACGAACCGCCATCGGTGCTAACTCCAATCCCCAGCAAACATTCACTAGGAGACATGGTAGTTGCAAACGCCCGCGACGCAGTTACAGTACGTGTGTAAGGGTGGCGGTTTTGTAAAATACTATGGCTTAAAAACAGGCCACCATCGGATGGAAATCTGACGGTTACGTGGGATTCGCCAGGATTGAGCTCATGCCGAACAATCGCCAGATATCATTACTAAAAAAAGGTTAAAACACCGGGGCTATAACTTGCACCGGCTAACCACTAACAATGATACTAACATAGTTGTAAAATGGTCAAAGACCATGTCTACGTGGTGTTTGGAATTATATGCAAAAAATAGCAAGATGCCCGTGCATTGCATGGCACACCATCATCACCAACTCGGTTTTTTCTCTACTCCTACTCCTATAAAAGACTTGGTTGGTGATGATGGAGGCGAGGAGGCGTGTTTAGCCGGCCGTACAGCGGATGGCGCAGTACTATTCGATTTGTTATAAAAATAAAGAAGAGTAGTAGAGATAGAGATAAGAGTAGAGATAGAGACTTAGGGAGGAGCACGAGGTTATGGGAGATAAGGAGGAACAAGCCAAGGCCTTATCTATAAATGTGGAGAGAGGTGCGGGTATCTTTTGTAAAATTGTCATAGTTGGCTTTCTATCCGTCAGATATAGATCGGACAGTCTATATTACAAGATGGCAGGCACACCATCATCACCAACTCAGTTTTCTATAAGAGTAGAGACTAGGGAATACTAGTAAGGACACCATCTACTGCTTCGTGTCCTACTCCTGCGCTCCATTCGGCGGCCGCAACGTCCCCTACAGCCACTCCCACCTGCGCTCCATTCGGCGGGCGTTGTTGAACTTTGGGGAGCGCACTCTTGCGACTGCAGGCAGCCACGACTTCACCGACGACAACTTCTTCCCCGACCTCGGCAACCTCTTCCTCAACGACATGGGCGACAACCTCAATGCCAACGGTGCTGCTCCCGTTGCACCGTATGTGTTTTTGTCCTTCCTGTTCGAAATCATGGTAGAATTCATGTTTCTATTCTGTATCCTACTACTATGCTAGTCCACATGATTACTTTAATCTCTTATAGCCGTCATGATTTATTTTTTGCTTATTCGGATTAAATCTCGTAGTAACTTGCTCATATATTCAACTGGCGCAACGTCCCCTATAGCCACTCCCGTTTCATGGACGGCCTGGTCGATGCCTCTAAGGAGCCCTTCGTCTACTGCTATGAGTGCCTGATGCCGTTTTGGGGCTCGCCGGTGGACATCGTGCATAACCTCATGGATACGTGCAGCGGACACTACTGGCCCTTGGCGGAGAACATCAAGTACGAGACATGCTACCCGTTCACCATGCCGGAGTCGCTGGAGGATCGCTGCCACCTGCTAGTCTCAGAGGAGGACGGCAGCGTCTTCCTCTTGATCGTGGGCACCGGCGAGGCCCGCGCATGCCGCCTCCCCGTCTCTGTAGTGTGCGTCAGGGGCGACACCGCTGACGCTGACACTGACAGGAGGTCGATGTACAGGTGCGTGCTCACTAACTACCCCTCCGAGGTACGTGGGCGGCGACACCGGCTTCATCAAACTGACTTGGACTCTGCTGAGTTGGGACCTTCCCGCCGATGTGGATATGGAAAACCCATGGTCTTATTTACCCCCCAATGCGGTGCACGGGGACTCCAAGGAGGTTCACCTGGACATACGCATTATCAAGTTAAATGTTGATCATTAGTCTTCGCTCAATGTAATCCACTGTTTAAGCATGTGGAGACTTCCATGCATGATCTTACTCTATTGGAGTATTGCGCATGAATAAAAGTACATCCGTTTATGGTTTAGTCTAGAATCTTCCATGTATGAACTTTTAGTACAGTACTGGTGAAAGACTTACTATGAACCATTTCTTACATCTCCTCTGCCCCTTCCAAGTCATCCTGATTTAATCCCTCCATCTAGGTGTATAAGGGCATGGTTAATACTTAATAGTATAGCCAACGGTTGACTACAAGAACGTGCCATGTCATCTGTAGCCAACATGTATAACAATCAATACTCAAAAACTAATTCTTAAAGATCATTTCTTGCAAAGCACAATAAGTGTTATTTCTTCACAAGTTTTGGATGTAGGTTGAACAGTTGTACGCTTTTTTTGCAAAAGATACCTTTTTATCTATTTCACCCGGATGTTTGTGAGCTCTAGAGATGAAATAATATCCAAAGAAACCTATCGATACCCGTTACACATGAGATGACACCCACATCCTTTGTCAAAATAAAAAACTCCCCTATCAATGCATATCACTCTTCCGTGTAACCTAAAATTGTAGGTGAAACGCACGGGCACCTTACTACTATAGATTAGTACGACCAAAAATTGAACTAACATTATATATAGTACGATAAATGCTGATGCATGTCACCTAAAATTATATCATTGAAAACTATGTTCAAATACGAATCCAACGATATAGTTTTTGTTGACATGCACTAACATTTTGTCAGTTAAATCTTCAGTCAAATTCAATGGGGGACTAATAAACCACGACCGATGTAGTACAAGTTAGAGGGCGGCACTACACGGGAGTCTCACCCCGCTCGTGGCACGGCAGTAAAGCCGTCATATCACAAAACCCAACCACTTCCAGTAATAAGTGGCCTGGTAAAATAAACGGACAAGCAACCATCACATCCCTCCATCTTTTTTGCATTTCATCTCTCTGCATTTACTTTCTCCGGTTCATCTCGCACACTCGATCCCTAGCTACTACTCCTAGTATCCCTAGCTACTAATCCTAGGGCCAGTTCTTATGGCGGCTTGAAAATAAGCCGTCTCTTCCCCAGCTTTTCCCATAAGACTAGTCACAGTGGAGAGTAACATTAAGGTGCCTCACTCATTTATTTGGGATTCTAAAGTACAACTAGTACCTCCGTCCTGGTTTATTCGTCATCATTATAATTTGTGGTAAATTTTGACCAAAGATTTAACTCATAAAATGTTAGTGCATGTGACATGCACAAACATTTCATTAGTTAAATTTATGATCAAAATTTGACACAGATTACAATGGGGACCAACAAACCAGGACAGAGCTAGTAGTAATGGGATTACTACTAATCTAGAAGCCTAAACGAACTGGCCGCTGGTACTCCTACTAGTAGTACTAGTACTCAAGTTGGAATTCCAATTGCATGGCACAACTTGTTAGGCAAAAAATTCGATACAGGGTGTAGGAAGCAGTTTGGGAATTTGCATGCCTTTCCGACCAGTGAGATACTCCGTACAAAGTACGACAGAGAAATAACCATAGAGAAGGAAGCTAAAAGTAAACAATCAAACGAGCATTTTTGCATTTGTTTTGCATCGAATCGTTTCACAAGCTTGACTAGTGTTGTTTTCTACTTTTACAAAAACCGCATCGTAATGTTAAAACGTGCATTTGCACGTACATAAGTAATAGTAGACTCCCTCCATCTAGGTGTATAAAGTCTTCCCTCCTTCTTGGTCACGGTGCACAACCAAAGATGACTTATTCACCTGGACAGAGGGAGTAGCACAATCTGCAAGCATATATAGAGAGAGACGTGTAGTGCGATAGTATATAGTAGTAAAGTTTGTGCTATATGAACCTACTTACAAAATGCGTACGGATACACAAAGTTTCCAAACTTTCTCTCTTACATAATTAAGGACGCTAATAATTCCCAAACGTTCGGGATTTATCATTTGCGTCGCAAAACTAATGAGATCACCTTACGAAACTAAATTGTACTCCTACTAAAAGCCATGACGCTCGCAGGAGCGCTTGCGGCGCGCCACGAGTGCCCTGGTGCGCAGCCGTTTCCCAGCGCACCAACACAACGCCTCTTCCTCAGCCTCGCAACTCGCAAGGTGCTGATTGGCAGCTTGCCGGCGGGCGAGCGTGATCTCACCGGTGTGGTGATCCGGCGCCAGCAGGTACTCCTCCTTGCTGGAAGCATGCACCCGGTCCACGTACCGCCAAGCGTAGATGAGGCGCTTGGGCCCGACTGCACTCAGGGCTTTGGCACGGGCGTCCCTCTGCCACCCTCACGACCCTTGCACGAGCCTTCTGCCAAAGAGCCAATTGCCTGACTCTCTCGAACGCGACATAGACCTGCCAGGAAGCTTGCCCCACGGCGCGATTCTCTTCCTCGGCCTTCTTCTCCGCCTCTATTTTGGCATGCTCTGCTGGTGACAAAGCCTCCCACATGGAGACATCCATTTCTTTCCAAAGCTCCTCAAGGCTGGGGGGCTTGGCGGGCGGCGCAGCGTTCTCCTCGTAGCGAGGAGCCGACGCGTCCTCTGACGCGCGTGCTGGCAAGATTGGGAACGACGACGCGTCCACCTCAATGTGTTGCAGCGAGGAGTGGAACACCGATGCGTCCTCCTCGGCTAGTGGTAGTGAGGAACGGAATGGCGACGCGTGACCGTCCGGGCGGTGCAGCGAGGGGCGCCTAGGGCTTGGGAGGGGCGATGCCATGGTGGTCGACATAAGAGGAAGGGGGGAGGAGATAGCGATGAACGTGAGCATTCTTCCGAATGCCGTGGGAGGCGCAGTATTTATAGCGAGCAATGGCACACCTATGTAAGATATGGACTGAGCTGCACTGACTTGACTGCAGGTCCAGTTGCATCACTGACATGTGGGCCAGACCCCCGTTGGGCCCATATGTCAGTGACCCAATGCACCTGCAGTTAAGTAACTGAAGCAGCGTCCCGGAAGATATGTTGCGTGATTAACGTAACAGCTATGTGGGCATATTTGTTGGAGTAAATTACGGGGGAGGGAAGGGGTGGAAATATTGCTGGTCACAACGGATTGGATGAGCATGGGGGGAGAAGAGTCATGCATGCATATTTTTTCCACACGGGGTGGAGTGGTGGGACCACCGGAGGGACAAGGAGAATCTGGCAGGCATATTGTTTCCACACATGGAGAGGAAAAGATTTGGAGATGAACGGGCTTCTTGCAGGTATGGGGAACGGTGCATAATAAGTCATCTTGCATGCCGGGCTAGGTATAG
>NC_057795.1:502470730-502494517 GCF_018294505.1 Triticum aestivum | reverse complement strand
GCCCTCCGCTCCTCACGCTGGGCCTCGATCATTTAGATCGCGGCAACAGAGTGGCCCGGGAAGAAGTCTGTTTGGACAGAAGGAAATAAAATCCAAAGTTATAAACGAGGAATCGGCATAAATAAGGGCCGGCAGCTCAATGCAAGAAACAAGGAAATCAAAGCTCACCATCAACCAAGTCTTCGATGCTGCTGAAGCAGGCTGCCATCTGAGCCTCCTTGTCGGCCGAGGCGGAGCGCTCGACCTCAAACTCGGCGAGAAGGTCAGCCTCTTTCGTCTTCGCCTCCTGCTGGGCCGCCTTGAGGGCCTCCGCCTCCTCGGCGAGCTGAGTAACCAGCCGGTCTCGCTCTTCGGCCAGCTTGCTGCACTCCGCCTCCTTGGTGCGCAGGGCGGTGTTGGCTTCACCCAGCTGCTGCTGCAAGGCATCGTTGGCCTCTAAAAGGAGGAAAAGAAGGAAGAGCATCGGTCAAATAACAAGGAGGGATGCAGTTGCCGGGGAGATCCGGCATGACTGCTCAGCAGTCGGCCCGAATCTCGGGGACTACAGCCCGCGGGTGTGCCAGCGCGCCCCCGCGAAAAAAGAAAACAGAAGCTTACTTCGGCTCTCGGACAGATGGGTGTTCTGCGTCTCTAGATCCTGGACCCTAGAGTTGTAGGCGACCGTGCGAAGATTGTGGTAGTCCTTCAGAAGAGATTACCAGACAAGATCAACATTTAACTCCGACAAGATAATGTTCCGGACCGCCTGCTCAGCAGCCGGCCCAAAACTTGGGGACTACACCCAGTGGGTGCGCTGGAGCGCCCCCACGAAGGATGAAACAAGATCAAAATGAAGAGAAATAGGAGGCTTACGCGGATGGCTGCCCACGAATCCAGAAACGCTTTGTTGCAGCGCTTGAGGGCTTCGGCTTCGGCCCGAAGCATGGCCTGGATGTCAAGGGCCGCCTGGTTCAGGGCGCCCGTCCCGCCCCCCGCGTACCCAACCGGTTGGCGCGGCGCTGGTCGCCTCGGTGTCGGGGACCGACGAGCTCGCGGCTCCGGTCTCCAGCGGTCACGACACTGAGGCCGCCTTCTCAAGGCGGCGGCATACGGGTGTGCGGACCTGAGGAGTTAGGTCCGTCACCACCACGTTCTCAGCCGGTGGCACTGGCGGCTCGGTCGGCTGCTCATTCCGCGTTCCGCTAGCCGGAGGCGGCGGCGGCATGAAGACGTCCGGCATGGCCATGTCACCGCCCTCCCTCTCCTTGACCAGATGCTTGTCGCCGGCTTCCCCGGTCGTTGCCTCAAACTTTGGCGGAGGTGGCGTGGTGTTCAGAGGCGTCACAAGCAGCAGCTCCTGGCGGCGTGCGGCCTCCGCGAGCCGCTCCCTCTCCGCGGCTTCGGCCTCCGCCTGCGCCAGCCTCCTTGCCACAGATGCTGCAGCCTTGTTCGCCTCCGCCTTCGCCAGGCGGTCAACCTGTTCGTCGCGCGGCTCCCGCGCGTTCTGCTCTCTCGCCTCCCAGAGGTCGGCGGCCGGGTCGATCCGCAGGCTGGTGGAGGAGGTCGTCACCGACCTGATGACCGAGGTGGCGCCTGAGTTCTCGAGGGTGAGAGGGGCCCTGGGATGCGAGGACACGACAAAAAAGCCTTTTTAGGCCGGATCGGTGAAGAAGTGGAGGCATGAGATAGACGCTTACGCTGATACCATAACCGGCACCTTCGGCTTCCTCTGGTACTTGGCCGCCTTGGCTATGGCCTCTTGCCGCCTGGTCGCCGCGGCCGGATTCTTGGGCTTCTTCGGCGCGCTGCCAAACAGGGCAGCGCCTTGCTTCCGCTTGCACTTGCCGCCACGAGCGGGCGGCCCAGCAGAGGGGCCAGCGCCAGTGTTGGCCGTGCTTCGGGCGGGGCGTGGCTCGTCCTCGTTGTTGTCGTCGTCGGGCCAGGTCTCCATGCCGTCGCCTTCCTCAGAGCCTCCTGCTCTGCCGCTGCCGCCTGTTGCGTCGTCCGCCAGGGCGGCCGCCCCAAGTCGGGGTCGTCCACGTCACTCACTGCCCTGTCCGGCAGGTAGTCACCACCCAGCTCCACGATGGCGGCCGCTGCCGCGGACATGTAAATCTGTGCTCCAGTGGGGAGTCGCGTCACGATAAGAGAAAGACCCAAAGACAAATCTAAAGGAAGAAATCGAGGGACTTACGGCAGGCGGCGGATTGTCGCGAGAGTACGGCCGCTTACCGTACCGCCAGTCTCCCTCTGACATCTTGAGGTCGGATATCTCATTCACCATCTGCGCGACCTCGGCAGACGGCATCTCTTTCGTGCACAGCCGGCACGGGTCGCGGTGCCCACCCATCCGGAAGATTGGATGAGGGCGGCCTTGGAGCGGGAGGACCCGGCGCTTGACGAAAGCGACGAGGAGGTCGGAGGCCACGAGGCCCTCCGACTCCTGGAGCACTCGGAGTCGGCCGATGGCGGCCGCCGCGTCCGCTCACACCGACTTCGGCTTGTACCCCCAGTTAGGCCGAAGCCCGGTAGGGGGCTGGCCTTGTAGGGCGGTAGGTTGATGAAGTCGACAGCCGGATCTATGTTCTCGACGTAGAAATAAGACTGCTTCCACATCTTCATCGACTGGGCCAACTTGACGACGGGGAAGGCGTTCCTTTTTGCTGGCCGGCGCACGGCGACAAAGCCGCCGCACTCGGCCGCCGTGTCCTTGGCGGAGGTGCCGAGCTTCCCGTAGAAGAATGCTCCCCACAGCTCGATTGTGGGGATGATGCTGATGTAGCCCTCGCATGCCGTGACCAAGGCGGAGAGCAAGGTCACGGTGTTGGGCGTCAAATGATGCGGTTGGAGATGGTTGAAGTCGAGGAACGAGCGGAGGAAGCCTCTCGCCGGAAGGCCGAAGCCGCGGAGGAAGTGCGTGCGGAAAACGACCCGCTCGTTCCCCCTCGGCGCTGGCGAGATCTCCGCCTCCGGCGGCACCCGCACCTTGACGAATGCCGCGTTGGGCATCTGGCGCGTGTCCCGGAGGAAGGTGATGTGGTCTTCAATGACCGTCGAGCCGTCCCAGTCGTCGCCCTTCTCGCACGACATGGCTTCAGGCAGAGCTGCGAGAGGAGCAGGGGCGCGACGGCGGCAACGGCGGCAGCACCACGGCAAGCAAGAAGCAGCGACAGCAACAGTGGCGGGGAGAGCGAGAGGAGGAAGAAAGTGTGGGAGGGGGCGCACGTGCCCCACCACACCCCTCCCTCCCCCTACTTATAGCCCTTGGGCTATGAAGCCGAGGGGACGGGGCGTGGGTCGTGGGATTAACTGCGCCCATGATCCCACGACCCCACGTTCGCCGCGCGAACTTACTACGCAATGAATGCTCGCAGGAATCGCAACCGCCCGCCTCGGCACAGCGGATTCACCCACGAGCCAAGGCCCAGTAGTGGCGGGCCTGGCCCACTATCACGTCCCATCAGGAGCATGTGGTGGCAGGCTGGCCGGGCTGGCGAGCGCCGTGTGGGGTTCCCATGACGGCCGGTGGCCTGGGGAATCTTAGCAGGCATGCCACCTATTCCCCCGCCTTGAAGTTCAAAAATTGGCCAATGAGCCCCGCCTTGTCAAAGCCGGCCTCAAGAGCCTGGCGCGCCACGAGGCGGATCAAAACATTTTCCCGGACCTCGGTGAGGGGGGAAGCCGCTGAGACTTCGCGGCCCCGCGACCACAACACCTCACCAGCTTCGGGGACTACTATCGGAGTAATGGGCCACGGGTAGCCTCACCCGAGTCCCTTGGCACATCAAAACTTCGGGCCGACTTCGTCCAGCAAAGACCCCAGCTAGAAGCTCCGCCCTCCGGGGGCCGCTGGCTCAGAGGCGGCCACCGGAGGACGGCCAAACCCCAGAAGACGGCACTAGGAGCGGCCGGCTCCAGTAGGCCAGCTGCCAGCGAGGGCGGCCACCCGACGCCCTCAGAGTCTGGGCCCCCATCAAGAGTACAAGATAGAGCATGGCTACAGTGAAGACCATCATCCCCGAATCCCGGGATAAGCATAGCTATAGTGCCCGTACGGGCGGGGATCTCCGCACGGCATGGCACTGTGCCATGTCCCCCCTGACGTCGCTCCGAGCAGGCGGAGCCCTGTTCCCCACGACGAGCTGTCGGTACGGCCTACCGGCGGTAGGCCCTATCGGGCAGTGATGCCGCAGAGGACGGCGGATGTCCAACCAGCCGGACTCAGGGAGGGCCGGCCTCCAGCAGACGGCCGTCCCTTGCCCCGAGGCAAGCATGTCACTAACCTGATGAGACCAGGTGTGGCTACAGTGACCTCCTGCCAGGCGGCGGGACTGTAGCCACGATGAGATGAGCAAGCCCTCGTCACCAGCAGCACGGCTACAGTAAGCAGCCGCCAACCAGTCGGCGAGGCCCACCAGGCGGCGGGCCCCAGTAGTCGGCGGAGAAGCCGGAGGCCGGAAACACTGACAGCCGGCCCAGCACCCGGCCGGATTACCATTGTACCCCTAGGGGGTAGGCCTATATAAACCCCCTAGGGCACCCATGCAAAGGGTTCCCACTTTGATAGAACTAGCCAGATCCTTAGAGCAGGAGAGAGCTAGCCTTGCCTTCTCCTACCTCTAGACACAGCTCAAGGAGCACCTTGTATCACTAGTGGCTTAGTGGTCATGCGGAGACCCCACAGAGCAGGAGTAGGGGTATTATCTCCACGGAGAGCCCCCAACCTGGGTAAAGTTTGCCGGCGTACGTGTCTACGCCTTATCCCGCTTCCAGGCACCGGCGATGTTCTACTCACTCCCACCATGATAAGCCATCCGTTGGCATATGTCGCACCCAACCCCCGACATGCCTCCTGCTCCGGATCCGGACATTTTCGGAAAACCTCTTTGAGTGGAGAAGACGAACGCTTGGGCGGTAGGGCTCGAGCGAGGGGGGGAGGGGGGTGGATGAGCAGAGAAAGAAGAAGGCATGGGTGAAAGAGGGGAATCCTTATCTCTTTGTAAAGGCGGTGGAAACTATGCGCCTCCCCACTTGCCCTGTAAACTCGCTTATTCCCCAAGCGCCATATTGATGGCTTAGATGGATTACCCACACCCGTATTGATGAGAATCCCGTGATAAGGGGACACGATCTCTGCTTCGACAAGACATGCCAATAAAACCGCCTCACAAGACGTGCGATAGCAGGTTGTGAAAAACGGTTCGCATAAAGACCGGGCTGCGGTGTAGTATCCCGCTATGAAAATTGTCAGCAGATTAGATTCGTTAAAAATTATGCTCTCTATGGTGGTATGTGGAATTTGTTTTGCAGAGCTAGACACGATCCTCGTGTTCAAAATCTACCTTGGAGTATTCGGAGATGGAACCTGCCTTGCAATGCCGAAGACAATCTGCACGCCGGACTCATCGTCATTGAAGCCTGGTTCAGGGGCTACTGAGGGAGTCCTGGATTAGGGGGTCCTCGGACAGCCGGACTATATGCTTATGCCGGACTGTTGGACTATGAAGATACAAGATTGAAGACTTCGTCCCGTGTTCGGGTGGACTCTCCTTTGCACAGAAGGCAAGCTTGGCGATTTGGATGTGTAGATCTCCTTCTCTATAACTGACTCTATGTAACCCTAGCCCCCTCCGGTGTCTATATAAACCAGAGGGTTTAGTCCGTAGGACAACAACAATCATAATCATAGGCTAGCTTCTAGGGTTTAGCCTCTACGATCTCGTGGTAGATCAACTCTTGTAATACTCATATCATCAAGATCAATCAAGCAGGAAGTAGGGTATTACCTCCATCGAGAGGGCCCAAACCTGGGTAAACATCGTGTCCCCCGCCTCATGTTACCATCAGCCTTAGACGCATAGTTCGGGACCCCCTACCCAAGATCCGCCGGTTTTGACACCGACAGCGACGCCATGGTGGGGAGAGGATGCGGCGGGGCAACGCCATGATGGGAAGAGGAGGTGGCGGGCTAAGGCCATAGGGGGCTGGAGGAGGAGGCGTCGGGCGACGTCGTCGCTGGAGAGTGGAGAGGAGGCGGTGTGCTGAGGGGACGGCAGGCGGCGAGGAAAGTGAAGTGTCTGTCTGTGCGGTGAGAAGCTATCTGGTGAGAAGCTGATAGCTTCTCAGTTGGATTGACAGGGCAGCCGACACTGTCTTTTCAGTTTGTTTTTTATAGCAAATGTCCCTTTTTAGAGGGATCAATTGTTTGACCGTGCTATGCGTACAACAGATCTCTTGCGTTTCCTGTATGATGTGTATAATCCGGCCGTTCATGCAAAGAGATTGAGAGGACAGTCCCCACTAGATTTACAGGTCGTATAAAAATTGGACAATCTCCATCGTATATGGAGTAGTTTCGTTATAGCAAATGACCATGCTTTATGTGGCCTAATCAAGTCATCCACAACATATATCATCGACCAAATTGAGCGTCGGGCGTGTCTCTTTTTACATTCTTCTTTCTTGATTGACAATCAATAGCCCATTTGATCAAGTAATAATAAGCAGAGGCATTCCTCTAAAAAAAGGTGTTATCAAATTCAGTTACTTTGTCGATAGCCCTTTTAATCATTTGGTTTATATTTACCGTTGAACGTTATCCAATTTTATTTTCCTCCAACGTGACCAGTTTGGTTGTGTGGTTCTATCATCATCATTGGAAAATTTTGTAAAACTATTAGTAGGATTTCTATTGTATTGATATTTAGTATCGAATATATCAAAAATTCGTAATTGTGCATATCGTCTTGTGGTCTTTGGATGTTAAAATTCATGGAGTACTACATAATGTTGCTTAGTTTTATTTTTAAGTATTTTTGGAAGTAATACATTTAGGTGTATGGATCGTGTGTTACACACGTGCTCGTACGATATAACACACACTTAAATGGTTAAAAAGGCTGACTAAAAGAGAAATAACAATCAAAATACAGAGTTAATGTATTTACAGATAAAAATACATGTGTTGCATGTGCACGCTTACTAGTCATGATAAAGGTTTATTATTTATGCTAGAATTGTATTGACCGGAAACTTAAATATATGTGTGGATACATAAACAAATACCGTGTCCCTAGTGAGCCTCTACTAGACTAGCTCGTTGATCAAAGATGGTTAAGGTTTCCTAACCATAGACATGTGTTTTCACTTAATAACAGGATCAAATCATTAGGAGAATGATGTGATGGACAAGACCCATTCGTTAGCCTAGCATATGATCGTTTAGTTTATTGCTATTGCTTTCTTAATGTGAAATACATATTCCTTTAACTATGAGATCATGCAACTCCCGGATACCGGAGGAATATCTTGTGTGCTATCAAACTTCACAACGTAACAGGGTGATCATAAAGATGCTCTACAAGTATCTCTTGTTGGGGAACACGGTAATTTCAAAAAAATTCCTATGATCACGCAAGATCTATCACTAGGTGATGCATAGAAACGAGAGGGGAGAGTCTTGTCAACGTTCCCTCCTAGATCGAAAGCGGAAGCGTTATGGCAACGCGGTTGATGCAGTCACATGTCTTCACGATCCGACTGATCCTAGCACCGAAGGTACGACACCTCTGCGATCTGCACACGTTCAGCTCGGTGATGTCCCGCAAACTCTAGATCTAGCTGAGGTCGAGGGAGAGTTTTGTCAGCACGACGGCGTGGTGACGGGGATGATGAAGTTACCGGCGCAGGGCTTCACCTAAGCACTACGACGATACGACCGAGGTGTGTAACTGTGGTGGGGGGCGCATCACACACGGATAAACAATAAACTTGTGTGTCTATGGGGTGCCCTGCTCCCCTGTATATAAAGGAGTGGAGGAGGGGGAGGGCCGGCCCTCTCATGGCGCGCCCAAGGGGGGAGTCCTACTCCCGGTGGGAGTAGGATTCCCCCTTCCCTAGTTGGAGTAGGAGAGGAAGGAAGGGGGAGAGAGAGCGAAGGAAAGGGGGGCCCGGCCCCCCACCCAATTCAGATTGGGCTTGGGGGGTGCCCTCCACCTGGCCGCCTCCTCTTCTCTCCCACTAAGGCCCAATAAGGCCCATACAATCCCCGGGGGGTTCCGGTAACCCTCTAGTACTCCGGTTTCATCCAAAACTTCTCTGGAACACTTCCGGTGTCCGAATATAGTCGTACAATATATCAATCTTTATGTCTCCTCCATTTCGAGACTCCTCGTCATGTCCGTGCTCACATCCGATACTCCGAACAATCTTCGGTATATCAAAACACATAAACTCATAATACCTATCGTCATCGAACGTTAAGCGTGTGGACCCTACGGGTTTGAGAACTATGTAGACATGACCGAGACACGTCTCCGGTCAATAACCAATAGCGGAACCTATATGCTCATATTGGTTCCTACATATTCTACAAAGATCTTTACCGGTTAAACCAATTAATAACATACGTTGTTCCCTTTGTCATCGGTATGTTACTTGTCCGAGATTCAATCGCCGGTATCTGAATACCTAGTTCAATCTCGTTATCGACAAGTCTCTTTACTCGTTCCGTAATACTTGATCCCCTAACTAACTCATTAGTCACAATGCTTCCAAGGCTTATTGTGATGAGTATTACCGAGAGGGCCCAGAGATACCTCTCCGAAACACGAAGTGACAAATCCTAATCTCGATCTATGCGAACCCAACAAACACCTTCGGAGACACCTGTAGAGCACCTTTACAATCACCCATTTATGTTGTGACATTTGGTAGCACACAAAGTGTTCCTCCGGTATTCGGGAGTGGCGTAATCTCATAGTCTGAGGAACTTGTATAAGTCATGAAGAAAGTAGTAGCAATGAAACTGACACGATCATAATGCTAAGCTAACAGATCGGTCATGTCCATCACATAACTCTCCTAATGATCTGACACGATCATAATGCTAAGCTAACAGATCGGTCATGTCTATGGTTATGAAACATAACCATCTTTGATTAACGAGCTAATCAAGTAGAGGCATACTAGGGACTATAGGTTTTGTCTATGTATTCACACATGTACTAAGTTTCCAGTTAATACAATTCTAGCATGAATAATAAACATTTATCATGAATTAAGGAAATAAATAATAACTTTACTATTGCCTCTAGGGCATATGTCCTTTAGTCTCCCACTTGCACTAGAGTCAATAATCTAGATTACATAGTAATGATTCTAACACCCATGGAGCTTTGGTGTTGATCATGTTTTGCTCGTGGAAGAGGCTTAGTTAACGGGTCTGCAACATTCAGATCCGTGTGTATCTTGAAAATCTCTATGTCCCCTTCCGACACTTGATGACAGATAGAATTGAAGCGTCTCTTGATGTGCTTGGTTCTCTTGTGAAATCTGGATTCCTTTGCCAAGGCAATTGCACCAGTATTGTCACAAAAGATTTTCATTGGACCCGATGCACTAGGTATGACACCTAGATCGGATATGAACTCCTTCATCCAAACTCCTTCATTTGCTGCTTCCGAAGCAGCAATGTACTCCGCTTCACACGTAGATCTCGCCACGATGCTCTGCTTGGAACTGCACCAACTGACACCTTCTCCATTCAATAAAAATACGTATCTGGTTTGTGACTTAGATTCATCCGGTTCAGTGTCAAAGCTTGCATCGACGTAACCATTTACGACGAGCTCTTTTTCACCTCCATAAACGAGAAACATATCCTTAGTCCTTTTCAGGTATTTCAGGATGTTCTTGACCGCCGTCCAGTGCTCCACTCCAGGATTACTTTGGTTCCTCCCTGCTATGCTTATAGAAAGACATACATCAGGTCTGGTACACATCATTGCATACATGATAGAAACTATGGCTGAAGCATAGGGAATGACTTTCATTTTCTCTCTATCTTTTGAAGTGGTCGGGCATTGAGTCTGACTCAACTTCACACCTTGTAATACAGGCAAGAACCCTTTCTTTGACTGATCCATTTTGAACTTCTTCAAAACTTTCTCAAGGTATGTGCTTTGGGAAAGTCGAATTAAGCGTCTTGATCTATCTCTATAGATCTTGATGCCCAATATTTAAACAGTTTCTCCGAGGTCTTTCATAGAAAACTCTTATTCAGATATCCCTTTATGCTATCCAAAAATTCTACATCATTTCCAATCAACAATATGTCATCTACATATAAGATTAGAAATGCTACAAAGCTCCCACTCACTTTCTTCTAAATACAGACTTCTCCAAAAGTCTGTATAAAACCATATGCTTTGATCACACTATCAAAGTGTTTATTCCAACTCCGAGAGGCTTGCACCAGTCCATAAGTGGATCGCTGGAGCTTGCACACTTCGTTAGCACCCTTTGGATAGACAAAACCTTCCGGTTGCATCATATACAACTCTTCTTCCAGAAATCCATTCAAGAATGCAGTTTTGACATCCATTTGCCAAATTTTATAATCATAAAATGCAGCAATTGCTAACATGATTCAGACAGACTTAAGCATCACTACGGGTGAGAAAGTCTCATCGTAGTCAACTCCTTGAACTTGTCGAAAACCTTTCGCAACAAGTCGAGCTTTGCAAACAGTAGCATTACCGTCTGCGTCGGTCTTCTTCTTAAAGATCCATTTATTTTCTATGGCTTGCCGATTATCGGGCAAGTCCCCCAAAGTCCACACTTTGTTCTCATACATGGATCCCATCTCAGATTTCATGGCCTCAAGCCATTTCGCGGAATCTGGACTCATCATCGCTTCCTCATAGTTCGTAGGTTCATCATGGTCTAGTAACATGACTTCCCGAACATGATTACCGTACCACTCTTGTGCGGATCTTCATCTGGAAGACCTACGAAGTTCGGTAGTATCTTGATCTGAAGCTTCATGATCACCATCATTAGCTTCCTCACTAAATGGTGTAGGAGTCACTAGAACTGATTTCTGTGATGAACGACTTTCCAATAAGGGAGAAGGTACAATTACCTCATCAAGTTCTACTTTCATCCCACTCACTTCTTTCGAGAGAAACTCCTTCTCTAGAAAGGATGCATTCTTAGCAACAAAGATATTGCCTTCGGATCTATGGTAGAACGTGTACCCAATAGTTTCCTTTGGGTATCCTATGAAAAAGCACTTCTCCGATTTGGGTTCGAGCTTATCAGGTTGAAGCTTTTTCACATAAGCATCGCAGCCCCAAACTTTAAGAAACGACAACTTTGGTTTCTTGACAAACCACAATTCATAAGGCGTCATCTCAACGGATTTTGACGGTGTCCTATTTAAAGTGAATGCAGCTGTCTCTAAAGCATAACCCCAAAATGATAGCGGTAAATTAGTAAGATACATCATAGATCGCACCATATCTAATAAAGTACGGTTACGACGTTCGGACACACCATTTCGCTGTGGTGTTCCAGGTGGCGTTAATTGTGAAACTATCCCATGTTGTTTCAATGAAGACCAAACTCGTAACTCAAATATTCCCCTCCACGATCAGATCGTAGAAACTTTACTTTCTTGTTATGATGATTTTCCACTTCACTCTAAAATTCTTTGAACTTTTCAAATGTTTCATACTTATGCTTCATTAAGTAGATATAACCATATCTGCTTAAATCATCTGTGAAGGTAAGAAAATAACGATACCCACCACGAGCATCAATACTCATTGGACCACATACATCGGTATGTATTATTTCCAACAAGTCAGTAACTCGTTCCATTGTTCCAGAGAATGGAGTTTTAGTCATGTTGCCCAGGCATGGTTCGCAAGCACCAATTGATTCATAATCAAGTGATTCCAGAAGTCCATCAGCATGGAATTTCTTCATGCGCTTTACACTGATATGACCGAAACGGCAGTGCCACAAATAAGTTGCACTATCATTATTAAACTTCAATCTTTTGGCTTCAACACTATGAATATGTGTATCACTACTATCAAGATTCAACAAAAATAGACCACTCAGCAGGGGTGCATGACCATAAAAGATATTACTCATATAAATAGAACAACCATTATTCTATGATTTAAATGAATAACCGTCTCGCATTAAACAAGATCCAGATATAATGTTCATGCTCAACGCTGGCACCAAATAAAAATTATTCAGGTCTAAAACAAATCCCGATGGTGGATGTAGAGGTAGCGTGCCGACTGTGATCACATCGACTTTGGAACCATTTCCCACGTGCATCATCACCTCGTCCTTAGCCAATCTTCACTTAATCCGTAGCCCCTGTTTCGAGTTACTAGTATGAGCAACAAAACTAGTATCAAATACCCAGGCACTACTGTGACCATTAGTTAAGTACACATCAATAACATGTATATAAAATATACCTTTCTCTTTGCCATCCTTCTTATCCGCCAAATACTTGGGGAAGTTCCGCTTCTAGTGACTAGTTCCTTTGTAGTAGAAGCACTCCGTTTCAGGCTTAGGTCCAGACTTGGGTTTCTTCTCTTGAGCAGTTACCTTTTTGCCGTTCTTCTTAATGTTCCCTTTCTTCCCTTTGCCCTTTTTCTTGAAACTAGTGGTCTTATTGACCATCAACACTTGATGCTCCTGTTTGATTTCTACCTCCGCGGCATTTAGCATCGCGAAGAGCTCGGGAATAGTCTTGTTCATCCCTTGCATATTATAGTTCATCACGAAGCCATAATAGCTTGGTGGCAGTGATTGAAGAACTCTGTCAATGACACAATCAACTGGAAGATCAACTCCCAATTGAGTCAAGTGATTATGATACCCAGACATTTTGAGTATGTGTTCACTGACATAACTATTCTCCTCCATTTTACAGCTGTAGAACTTGTTGGAGACTTCATATCTCTCAACTCGGGCATTTGCTTGAAATATTAACTTCAACTCCTGGAACATCTCATATGCTCCATGATGTTCAAAACGTCTTTGAAGTCCCGATTCTAAACCATAAAGCATGACGTTCAAAAGTATGTGAACGTAGAGCTTATCACACCCGATCATCACGTGGTGTCTCGGCATGATGAACTGTAGCAACGGTGCATACTCAGGGAGAACACTTGTACCTGAAATTTAGTAAGGGATCATCTTATAATGCTACCGATGTTCTAAGAAAAAATAAGATGCATAAAGGATAAACATCACATGCAATAAAAATATGTGACATGATATGGCCATCATCATCTTGTGCTCATGATCTCCATCACCGAAGCATCGTCATGATCTCCAACGTCACCGGCGCGACACCTTGATCTCCGTCGTAGTATCATTGTCGTCTCACCAACTATTGTTACTACGACTATCGCTACCACTTAGTGATAAAGTAAAACAATTACATGGCGATTGCATTCCATACAATAAAGCGACAACCATATGGCTCCAGCCAGTTGCCGATAACTTTGTTACAAAACATGATCATCTCATACAACAATTTATATCACATCATGCCTTGACCATATCACATCACAACAAGCCCTACAAAAACAAGTTAGACGTCCTCTACTTTGTTGTTACAAGTTTTACATGGCTGCTAAGGGCTTCTAGCCGTTCTTACCTATGCATCAAAACCACCTCAATTTTTCGTCAAGTGTGTTGTTTTAACCTTCAACAAGGACCGGGCCTAGCCACTAAAGTTGGAGAAACAGACACTCACTAGCCACCAATGTGCAAAGCACGTTGGTAGAACCAGTCTCGCGTAAGCGTACGCGTAATGTCGGTGTGAGCCGCTTCATACAACAATCACTACAAAAAAATACACTTTTGTGATGATATGTGTTTGTCATAGTAGGTCATGTTTTTTGTCATGCATGTACATCCATGACAAATTTATGACAGAATCAAGATAGTCATACCTGTGCTGTCATAGAAGTGTTCGATGACATTACCAAAATTATCATCACGGAAGTGTCCACTTCCATGACGATAAATCACGCGTCACAGAAGTGCTTTCATGAAGGATGACCGACACGTGGCATCCACCATAACGGAACACCATTAAGTTATCGGGCCGGGTTTTGGATCCGATAACCCGTTAACAGCCCCGACCAATGGGGATTTTCCACGTGTAAAATCATCATTGGCTGGAGGAGACACGTGTCAGGTCCGCGCTGGCACAGGTGTCACTCATCCAATGGGCGAGACGCGCCTATGATATGTTGACACGTGGACCGGCCCATCAAGTTTAAATGGCCGGCCCAACTAAAGGCCCACAAGATTTTGCGGACCATAATGGGCCGGCCCGCTAAAGGCCCACGAGATTTTACGGGCCATAATGGGCTGGCCCAGCTAAAGGCCCACAAGATTTCGCGGGCCATAATGGGCCGACCCAGGTAAAGGCCCACAAGATTTTTGTTTGCCATAATGGGCCGGCCCAGGTAAAGGCCCACAAGATTCTTGCAGATCATAATGGGCCGGGCCGGCTAAAGGCCCACGAGATTTCGCCAACATTAACGGGTCGGCCCAGCTATAGGCCCACAAGAATTTGAGGGCCCTAGTAGGCCGGCCCATTAACTGGGTGCCATGTTTTGGGCCAAATGCCGGCCCATATTTGATCCGGTCCATTAATGGCCTGCCACGTCCCGGGCCTAATAGTGGCCCATATGAGATCCGGCCCATTAAAAGCCTACCACGTTCTAGGCCAAATTACGACCCAGATCAGGTACGGCCCTTTAAGAGGCTATGGGCTCAATTATGGCCCATATCAGATTCGGCCCGTCAACTGGACACTATGCTTTTGGGCCCACTTAGTAATTCGGCCTCACATTAGTTTTGGCCTCATAAGGACCCGTTTAACATTTCGGCCCTATATTAATTTCGGCCTGTTAAATGCCCGTCATATAGTTGGGCCTAACTACGGCCCGGTTTGCATCCGGCCTGCTCGCAGCCGATATCTGATTTTGCCAAACAAGGACCGAGACAATTTTGGCCTGTTAAAAGCTCGTGATTTGATTCGCACAATCATAGGCCGGGGTTCATTTCGGGCTGCTGCCGGCCCGTTAGCTGTTCGACATGTTTCAGGCCCAACCTACATCGTGATTGCATGATGGCCCGATTATGTACCGTAATTTTACGGTTTGGTCGGTTTACTGCGAAGACAGTAAAATAACTGCAGCATCGTGAATAAGAAAAAACCTAGACTATACAATAAAGAAATTACAACATATTACATCCGCTGGGCATCAAAGTTTGCCACTATGATAATAAAGCACAAGCAGACAACAGATTACATACACTAGGCATCAAAGATCGCCACCAGTGCAAATAAACACGACGACAAAATAATATACAAAACCGAGAGCACTTCAATAGAGTTTAAGAAAGGTTAGCACTGCTGGGGAGCTGCAGCGCAAGCAGCTGAGCAAGATGATTAGACTGCGCTTGTTTAAAGTGACACATAAAGGTATCAGTGCTGACAATTCATCACATTTCTTACTGACGAATAAAGTGACACAGTTTAAAATTGCATTAACACAATATGGTATTGTTTAGGTCAAGACATTGCAAGAAATGACATTGTGAAGGAGTTGGCAGCTTCACGACACCACTGGATTACAGATCAAGAACTCATAAGTATGAATGGTTAGTGTACTGTCAATTTATCCCATTTCAGATTGGCAAATAAAGAGACGGTTTAAATAATACTCCCTCCATCCGGAATTACTTGTCATCAAAATGGATGTGCCTAGAACTAAAATACATCTAGATACATCCATTTCAATGACAAGTATTTTCGGACGGAGGGAGTAGTAGAATGATATGACATTGTTCATAGTTAAGAGATTGCAGAATATGACATTGTGTTGTAGTGGGTAGGTTCACCACACCACTGGATTACGGATGAAGAACAGAAGCATACATGCAGTGCAAAAGAAGATCACTTGCTCTGTATACTTTAATTTACATGGTATGAATAAGGAACTTGGTTGTACAACTGAAAACTTAAATTGAGAAAGGACAAACTTTTGTTTATGAACTAGTACATAATAAACTTTAAACATGCAATTTGGTGCAAACACCAAAAATAAACAACTGTTGCAGTCATGCCTAACCAAATATATACAACAAAGTTTTAAGGCTTGAGATGGACAAACTTACATTATTGGTGAAGACATGCTCTATAAAGGCCTTGTCCATGCTGATGGGGGGGGGGGCAATTCAAGAAGTTTACCACATAATCTTCTTCATAAGCATTGCCTTTATTCTACATTTTGTTAAGAGTAAATATAGATGTGATAATATACAAAAAATGGAGAATATTTAAGATAAGATGAAGAGTGATGCTACATAACCAAGTAGCTATAATGTAAGTGCAGCAATACAGGCAAAAGGTACAACCAAGAGCAATGCACACCTAAACTTCTTCAGTACCAACCTTATGGTAAGAGTAAATATAGATCTGATGTGTAGAAAATGGAGGGCAAAGGAAAATAAGCTGCAGAGTGATCGTACATGAACAACTACCTGTCATTATAAGTACACTAATAAAGGACAACATGTACTTACAAGAACAATGTAGAGCTAAAAAAACATTGGCATTGGATACTGAAGAATTTGGAGCGAACAATTGATAAGCAAGCTATCATGCATACTGCTGTCACATAATGAACCAGGTATGTATGCAAGTACAGTGATACAGGACAACGGGTACTAACAAGATCAAAGCAGCAGGCAGCATATTTGCGATATCCTGTCGTTCTTTTCAAACCAGAATTCTTCTTCGAGCAGATTTCCTGCAAACAAGATCCGTAAGGCACATGCGGAAAAGTAGAAGTTTAATTTGTCATGTGATTTCATAGACAGTACCTCATCCTGGGAACGAGACCAGTGCATAACAATGTTTTTCCATTCAATGTCTTCTAAATTTAGCACAGGAGACTTCCCGGAAATTCGTTTATAGATTTGCCACCAAAGTGTGATTTCCTCAGGTAACACCGATACTGCTGCAATGTTTCCTTGAAAAGCACAAGCAAGCTTTCCTCGTCATGTCTATCCAGATTGATCCTCGCCTAGTTACAACAATGTAATGTAAATCATTGATGTGTTCAATCAACAGAAAACAGGAAAATAATAACCATGAATAATAGCACTTACACATAAGTTGGACAGGAAGATGTGCAAATAGTGTTTGTCTTCACAATAATCTTCCCATGATGGGAATATATGCATGTAGTCCCTAACAACATTGAAAGCATTGTCTTTTAAACTGGGAATAAATGGAATGGGGTTCCAATCTCCAGGAATTGGCCGTCTCTGCAGTTGGGATAGGTCTTCGGCCGGTGGACTTGCTGTACCTTTTGCTGGAGTGGGATTTTTTTGTGGTACAGCTGGTGCTATGGCAAATGAAATCGGTATACCTTTTGCTGGAGTGGAGGTCCTGTGTGGTGGGTCTAGTGGTGTGGCCAGTGAAGTATGGGTACAGTCTGTTGGAGTCGGTCCTACGTTTTGTGTCACAGCTCTATCGAACATGGTAAAGAAGAGCAAGCAGATTTTGGATAATAAAATGTTGGTTGCGCAGTGCCCACACATGATGAACCAGAGCGCATTAAGAATGCAACTTGCAGCTGTCTCTCGACCATTTCAGGCGGTTGGATGAAGATCCTACGTCTCCTAACCCTTCTTCTTCCTCGTCTGTGATTCTTCCCATACAGAATACCGCACGGGCCGCCGGCCAGACCACCGGCCCCCACCGCCTGTGTTCCTCCGCCACCCCCACCCCCACCCGCGTCGAGTTTTCTTCGTTCGGCGAGGCCACACAACCACCCGAGCCCCTTGAATCGCACTGGCGAACTCCGGCGAGCTCTAAAAAATCGACTGACCCAATTTTGAAATTTAGTCTACTGTGATTTAACTAGTGTGGAATATAAAAGAGGAAACCATAAGCATTGGGAGTATAGTGTTGAGCGTGCCATGGCAGATCTGGAGGTGCAAACAAGACAAAGGCAACTTCGCAACCAAGACAAGAAATCAGAGTAAAGCTGTGTCGATCTATTTTCTTGTTGCGATAAATAAGTTGACCAGATACGAAAGAGTACCGCCTCTGGTGCGGCGCCGTGTACGTATCTGGTGAGAATGTGATGGTGCTACGGTAGAGATGGCTGTCGGCGGCGTGGAAGAAGATCTAGGAGGGTAGACGGTGGCGGCGGGGCGCGGTGGACGAGACGGTCGTAGGAGCGGCACCGGCAAGGTGGACGATGGCGGGGATGAAGCGAGAGGACGGGATGCAAGGATCCCGGTCCGAAGGCATGGATGAGAGAGGTCGATCTCTTGTAATGGACGGCGGCGTCGGGGTATCAGCTCCGCCATGGTGGAGGAGGACTGCGGTGAATGGGGTGGCGGACGGCGGCGGACGGAGGAGGGTGAGGTGGAGAGGGTGTTTGGCGCCCACGGAGTACGAATGGGGAAAAGGGAGGTAGAGAGGAAGGGGGGAACCATGTAGTCAGGGCGCGCTTGTCTCAAATGCGAGTAAATTTACAAACTTAGCCCCCGTTTCAAATTTCTACTACGTACATCACAGCAACATTAGTCGGTTGGGGATAGGACGGTAATCTCGCATACACCGAATATTTGCCGACGAGAGTTTGTTTTTGGCGCCCACCGTGTATGAATATGAATCAGGGAGGGAGTCGATTTCGGCCAAGGGCACACTGTGTTTTGGCGCCCACCGTGTATGAATCCGGGTGAGAGGCGGTTACGTCACGTTTGGGTGAAATTACAAACCTACCCCTATCGAAACCTATAGAAATCCAGCAGATAGTGTCGTGGTTCTAAGTCTGACAGTAGAGTGGGGGGTAGGTATGGAGAGGCAAGGTCCTACCTATGGAGAGGTTGTAAACACAAGAGATGTACGAGTTCAGGCCCTTCTCAGAGGAAGTAAAAGCCCTACGTCTCGGAGCCCGGAGGCGGTCGAGTGGATTATGTGTATATGAGTTACAGGGTGCCGAACCCTTCTGCCTGTGGAGGGGGGTGGCTTATATAGAGTGCGCCAGGTCCCCAGCCAACCCACGTAATGAAGGGTTTAAGGTACATTAAGACCAGGGCGTTACTGGTAACGCCCCACATAAAGTGTCTTTACTATCATAAAGTCTACTTAATTACAGACCGTTGCAGTGCAGAGTGCCTCTTGACCTTCTGGTGGTCGAGTGAGTCTTCGTGGTCGAGTCCTTCAAGTCAGTCGAGTGAGTCCCTCGTAAGTCGACTAGAAGGTGATCTCTTCTAAGGGTGTCCTCGGGCAGGGTACTTAGATCAGGTCTGTGACCCTACCCTAGGTATGTGACTCCATCATTAGCCCCCAAATGGATTCAGGCTTGAGTGATGAAGGAGTTGATGTTGTTTCCGATTAGCTTTCGCATACTGGTCGTGCGTTGTTTTGAACCAAAAAATTCTCTCTGTTGATAGTGAACAACTTTTCTTCAGTCGACTCGATCCATTCTTTTTCTTCGTCGAGTGATCTTTTGGACTTCGCCGATTTCCGAGCGACGGATCGCAGGAAATCCTGCGTCTCGCAGACTGATCTGCCGTTCGCGGATTTCGCGGGATATGGAATTTGGGGGAGCGTGCGAAGCGGAGCGGACCACGACGCTCGGACGGGACGGGGCATAGACGCCTCGATCCCCGCGCCGCTTTTTTCGCCATGTATCACGCTCGCGCAACTGTTTCAGGATATGATTAGATCGACCGGGCCCACCTGTCATCCACTCGGAAGGGATCTTATAAATGCGCCCGACGAGGGTTTTTTGAACAGTGCCTCAGCATTCTCTCTCTGCTCCCTTCGTCTCTGCCCAACGCGCTCGCTCTCGCCTCCGCACAACTTCTCCTCGCGCGTCCCGCCGGCAGCCATGGTCAAGGAGAAGACGGCGGCGTTGGAATGCACGAAGAAGGCGTCGGCGACGGAGAAGGCGAAGGGGAGATCCACCAGTCGTGGCGGGTCTTCGTCTAGATCTCGCCTGCCGAAAGGCTGGGTCCAGGGAGATTGGATCCAGTCGACCATCACGGAGAAGGATCTCCTCGACATGGCCAACGAGGGCCTGATCCCTCATGGAGCTGCGAGGCTTCCGGGGAAAGAGTGGCAGCCCCAGCCTGAAGAGGGTGAGTGCGTGCTTCTGGCTACCCATGTCGACCGCGGATTCTCTTTGCCGCCGATCATTTTCTTCCGTGGTTTCTTGAACTTCTTTGGAGCGCAACTCCACCACTTCACCTCAAATTCTATCACCTATCTTGCCGCATTTGTGTCCATGTGTGAGAGTTTTCTGGGTTGTCGACCGCACTGGGGCTTGTTCAAGCACATATTCACGTGTCGCTCTCAGACCGTGAAGAAGGCGAGCCCAGGCGACGAAAAAACCCGAGTTGTCCAAATGTGTGGGGGTCTGGGGATCCAGATGAGGAACAAGAGCACCTTCCCAGCCATGACATTTCCCGAATCAGTCAGAGGCTGGCAGTCGACCTGGTTCTACTGCCAGGATCAGTCGACGCCGGGGCAGTCGAGTGGAATCCCTCAGTTCACCATGGGTCGAGTGAACAAGCCCTCCTCTCTGAAGGTGATTCCGGAGGAGAGAGCCGACGTGAAGATGCTGATGGAGCGTGTAGTTCAGTTGGTTCGGGAGGGAGTGACGGGTATGGATCTCCTGGAGGTTTTTCTTAGGCGTCGTATCCAGCCTCTTCAGTTCCGGAGCCATTGCATGTGGTTGTACTGCGGGACTGAGGATGTGACTCGGGTCAATCCAGAAGCAGTCGACGATGCCACTCTGGAAAGGTGGATGGCCGCTGTTACTGGGAACAAGGATAACCCTCGTGGAGCCAGAAGGATTCCTCCACTCGACTATCACAGTGACCCAAACAAGGTATGTCATTGTATTCTCGTCGCATTTATTTCTGTTTTCTCTGGCAATCAGTCGACTGATCTTTGTCTTGATGTCTATCAGGCCCTCACTGAGCTGTACTCGATGCCCAATGGAGCACAGGCTCCGACCGAGGATGGAGAGGCGAGCGGGGGCGAGAGCCAGGAGGAGGAGTGGGACTCGGACGCCGCTGAGGATGATGATGATGATGATGATGACGATGATGGTGACGATGAGGACGAGGAAGAGGAGGAGGAGGAGGAGGTCGCACCATCGCGCTCGGAAAGGCGGTCGAAACTTGTCCATGACCCTGCGACTGATCGCGGCGAGGGGATTGCGACTGTTACGCAGTCGACCAAGCGCCCTCGGACCACCTCTCCGACGCCGACTGAAAAGGCGTCGAAGCAGCCCAGGGCGGCCCCATCAAAGCCGACCAAGCACCTGCCGAAGATGAAGGTGTCCATCCCCACCATATCAGGGTAATCATGTTGCTTAAGTCTTCTTGTCTTGTGTGAACTTTATCTTTGGTTGGCGCTGGAGTTAGTCGACTGATTCTTTGGAGTTGCAGTGCTGCTACTTCTGAGACCTCAGCCCGGGCTGATGACCATGAGATGGAGGACGCAGCAACCTCAAAACCTGGTACTATACTCTTAACACCGTTTCTAGTCGACTGACTCATGATCTCTAATTCTGATTCTTTTTTGTAGCTCCATCCAATGTTATTATCACTCTCCCTGATGATGATGAAGATGAGGAACCGCTGAAGCACAGAATGAGAAGGAAAGTGTCTACTAGCAGGGTGCCCTAGGATGTGACGGTGCCTGAGACTCTGGTCGCGGAGGAGGAAAACGCCACTCGACACACTGTGTCCTTCGCAGATCCGCTGACGAGTGCTCCACAGCCCTCCCTCTTCACGATGCACCACGTCCCAGAGGACCAAGCTGGCGCAGCGAAGGAGGCGATACGCTAGGCAGGGATCATGATGGAGCAGTTGAGGACCATCCGGGATGCGAGCCAGGCAGCTTACGCCGCCAGTTCCGCCCTCCAAAGCAATGTTCAGGTCAGTCGACCACCGTTTGTTCTGTTAGGATATGCTATCAAAAACTTTTCTTTCCAGAATTTATAGTAGTCACCCAGTGGGTGTGTTGATTTAAACTCCGTGTTAGCGGGGGCACGCTGAGTGCACCCGCTGGGTGTAGTCCCCAAGGCTAAGGTCGACTGCTGGCAGTCAGCCTTAGGCTTCATAAGTTCAGTCTTTCCGTCATTCGACTATGGCGAATGGATTTCGCAAACCGGTGGGGGCACGCTGAGTGCACCCACTGGGTGTAGTCCCCAAGGCTAAGGTCGACTACTGGCAGTCGGCCTTAGGCTTCATAATTTTAGTCTTTCCGTCATTCGACTATGGCGACTGGATTTCGCAAACCGGTCGACTGGTCGATTCTGTCTTCAATAGGGTTAGTGGGGGCACGCTGAGTGCACCCACTGGGTGTAGTCCCCGAGACTACGGTCGAATGCTTGAATTCGGCTGTAGTCTTAGAAACGCGTGATTTTTCCTTTTCCACTCGGAAGTGAATTACCTTTGACATTTAGTCGATTGGTTCTTCGCAGAACTCCTGTGACCTTGCGGCTCGCTACACTGAACTGGAAAACAAGCACATTCAGCTCGAGCTGAATTTGAAGCTGGTTCAGGAGAATCTGACGAAGGCGAAGGAGGAGACCGAAGGTATGTTTGGTGAGACCTCGACGACGGCTTTTTCCCTTCATTTGTTTCAAAATCTGATCTTGCTGTAACCTGCAGGCAAGGTGAGGGAGGCCCAAAGGAAAAAAGACCTTGAACTGGCTGAGAAGATCAAGCTTGTTGACGAGAAGTTAGCTTCAATCACAAAGCTTGAGCAAGAAAATGCTACTCTGAAAGCTGTTCTTGGGAAGAAAAATGACCTGGAGGTCTTCCTGAGTGGCCTTGCCAAGAAGCTGTTTCTTATGCTTGAAGGTAAACCTTTACGCTCAACAATCATTTTCAACTGTGGTTTTTTCATTCGACCATTGCCTTGACTCTGTGATCGTCCTTGCAGAATTTTGTCAAAACTTTGAAGAAGAGACTAGCCGGCTGGAACCAAACCTTGACCCCGTCAATTCTCCGGTGAACGACGAAGTTGCCATGAATGTTTTCCGACTGGAGTCCCGTGTTGCAGCTGCCGTGGACTATCTTGCAAGACTGAAGGTCGCCACATCTCGCATCGACTCAACGCTCTGGCCCGGGGAGACACTCCAGAACAACCTCGAGCCGCTGATGGCTCGTTTGAACGCTGTCCCTGGTCGAGTGCAGGAGTGGAAAAAGTCCTCGGCTCGGTGTGGTGCAGATGTTGCTCTGTGTCTGGCCCGAGTCCACGGCAAAGATGCGCGAGAAGACAAGCTGGCTGCCCTCCGGGTGGCCAACACCAAGAAACACGACTTCAGGTCCTTTATGGAAACTTTCCTTGCTGCTGCCACTCGGATCGCAGATGGAATTGATCTTGATGAGTTTGTTGCACCTTCCAGCCCTCCACAAGAGGGGTAAAAAACTTCTTCTAAGCTCGACGCTTTAAATTTGCCTCGGTATGCCGAGTGGAGTTGTAACCGATAAACCTTAACAGGATTAGCGCCTGAGCACTTTTGGTTCCTTTAGGTATCAATCTGAACTTGAATTTGGTGTTTGAATATGATTGCTTTTGGCTCGAAATGTCTTTTGCAGGTTCAAAGCAAGACGTTCACTACAGTCGACTTATTCCTTAATCCACTTAGGCGAGCACTGGGCTGCAGCTAAGCCTCCCGAGTGAGAGGTTTGCTCTTCACTCGGTAGGATTTCTATATCTTAGGCGAGCACTGGGCTGCAGCTAAGCCCCCGAGTGGGAGGTTTGCCCTTCACTCGGTAGGATTTTGATAACTTAGGCGAGCACTGGGCTGCAGCTAAGCCCCCGAGTGAGAGGTTTGCTCTTCACTCGGTAGGATTTTTATATCTTAGGTGAGCACTGGGCTGCAGCTAAGCCCCCGAGTGAGAGGCTTGCTCTTCACT